>NC_057807.1:555539209-555839209 GCF_018294505.1 Triticum aestivum
TGTGGGAGTTCAATCCGGAACAACACCAGGCGCTGAGCGGGCTCTTCGACACGACGTACGAAGGCGCCTGGAGGGTGCTGTTTAAGGGCGCCGAAACCCCCGCATCCGCGACTGAAGATCGCGGATTTCGCTCGCAGCGCCAAGCCGACGAGGTAAGTGATTCTACCCCTTTATGGGACACTTGCTTTTCATAGTTTGACTTTATGCGGGTTTTAATTTCCCCTTTTCCTTTGACAGGACTGGATGAGGAAGGCGGAGCAGATTATCTGCCCGGCTCCCATGCCAGAAAACCCAGTAGACGCCCATCTAGCGAGGCTACTGGTTCCGGCACCGCACGTGGTGCCGGAGAAGAAGGCCAAGAAGGAGGCCACGAGTGCTCGAAAGAGTTCCCGTTTTCAGGTGTCCGATGACTCCGGGGCGGACTCCTCCCCGAAAACGAGGAGGAGAAAGAGGACTCTCTCCCAGAGGAGGGAGAGAGGAAGAGGAAGGCTTCCCCAACAGGGGAGGCCGAAGGGTCCAAGAGGGGAAGGACTATTCCCCCGAACAGCTCCGCCAACATCAACGTTGGCGAGGAAGAATGGCCTTCAAGGGCCAGGCCTCCAGCGAGATCGTAAGTATCCGGATTCCTGAGTGATTTATAATTTCTTTTTCTGTGTCACATAGTGTCATTCTGATGCCGCATGCTGCCTGTAGTCCGGCCAATGATGATCTCCCCGCTTCATCGAGCGGGTCGTTGGCTCCGTCGGATGTAGACTCCATCCCGACCGCCTCCACCCCTCGCGACACCGAGGACGCCGAGGTGGGATCCCAAGAAGGGACCCATCAGGGGGAGGCTCCGAAGGCGCCACAAGGCGTCCTCCCGGACTTTGCGCCGGATTCCATATCAGAACCCGCAATGGTTCCGGAGTCCGACCGGCGGCCCCTTCGCACGAAGGGCAAGACCGTGACACCGGCGGCTTCCGTCCAACCGGAGGCGTCGGACAATTTGTTGGAGGCGCTGCAGAGCGCTTCCATCGAGGAAGAACACCGCACTATTATGAGTGCGGTGATTTAGAAGGTACAGCTCGCCAAGAGCGGGCTGACCGAAGCCTGCAGTAGCCTTCTATCAGGCTTTGAGGTAAGAAGTTAAAAATATGTAATGTAATACCGCATAGACAGTAGCCCCTGATGCTCGGTTCGGTGTTCGTAAAGAAAAGCCGGACTGAGGATCTGAAAAAAAAAGAAGATATACGCAGGGTTGCTAAAAAATTATGTCAATATGGGTTGCAGGCTGCGCTGCTGACCTCTGCCGCACTGACTGCGGAGGTCGGTGCTTTGAAGCAGGAGCTCGAGCGGTCCGAGCAAGAGCTCGGCCGCGCCAAGAAGCAGCTCCAGGACAAAGAAGGTGAGTAACACCACTTTGAACTTGTACCTTACAGAAAAGGATTTAGGTTGCAACAAAAAATAACAAGGATAACATGGGTACTGCAGGGGCCACGAACGAGGTGGCGACCCAGAAGGAGGCCGTGTCTGCGGCCGAACGCAATGCGGCCGCGGAACGGGTAGAGCGAGAAAAGCAGGAGGCGTGGGTGGCGGTGGTTCGGCAAGAGCTCCAGGCTCTCATGGAAAAGCATGAGAGTTTGGAGCGTGACTCAAAGACTCGAGAGTCTGAGCTTGCCTCGGCTCTCAAAAGTGCCAAGACTACCAAGGACGATGCCCATAAGTCCCTTCAGGAGATTGAGTTGGTGAGGAAGATAGCGGCGGGTAAGGCATTTTTCATGCAAAGCAAGCATGCGAATGTAAATTACCTGTTACTTACCCGAATTCGGAGCTCTCCAGGGGCGTTTGTAGATCTGCCTCGCAGCGTGTCTGATGCCGCCGCATTCTACCGAGCCGAGGAGGGGAGCTCAACGGAGAAGGTCTTCTGGTCTCAGTATGCTGAGGCCGGCCATCCGGTGCCCCCTAGCGACCAGCTGAAGCAGCTGGTCGAGCTCCACAAGGTGGCCGAGCAGGCCATGAAGGGCCTCATAGTCCGGCTGTGGCCTGGAGAGGCCATGCCTGGGAGCTACTTCGGCCTCGTGCGACGGTTGGTGGATGCGTGCCCCTGGGTGGAGGTTATCAAGCGCTCCGCCTGTATTGAAGGTGCTCGTCAGGCCCTTGCCCGCGCAAAGGTGCATTGGGGCAAGATGGATGCGGAAAAGCTAATCACTGACGCGCCACTAGCGGGCAAGGAATATCGTACGCCTGAAATGTACTATAAGACTGTCCTGAAGGGTGCCCGCAAGATTGCGGATGAGTGTCCCAAGGATGTAATTATTGAGTAAATTCGCAATGTGTTATCCTGTGCGCTGAAAACTTTGTTCATATGCGCTAAGCAACGCTTGTTAATTTAAAATATTACCTTCTGTGTGGCCGTTTATTAAATCTGAGAGATGGCAAGTCGTCGGCTTCAGCCCCCATGCCACGAGTGCTGGGGTGTTCGGGATAAACTTGAGCACTCTTGTTCCCATTTTTGGGTCCATCTAGGGAGGCGCTCAACACAACGAACAAGGCAACCGGACTTATAGTGCTTGAACACTCTCACTTAGCCATAGAATTCTATAATTTTAAATTTCGGCGAAGCCCCTAGTATTCGGAAGACCGAATTAGGGGCGCTATCCACGCCTTCATCGGACATTATCCGGAACTTCGCTCGAAGCGGCGTAGGTCTTTAAGGACCCGAAAGGACCTCTCGAACAGCGACAAGTCTCTCGCCTTATCATGACAGTCAGTTTTAGCTTTCTCCACTGAGGTGTTAACCCGGCTCAACCGGGGTGCAATCGCAGTGGTTCTCCCAGTGCTACCTTAGCCGATAGAACGGAACGTAAGGTGCCAAACATGGGAGCCGGGCAAACCCAACTATTGACCCAAGACATGATTCGGAGCCGATTCATATAATGCTATAAGTTCGGGGTGCCGCACTTGTGAAAGTGTTCGGACTTTATCACACCATAATGCGGGGAACATAAGCCCCTGGTGTATTTGGCCGTACCAAAATGTACGGATGCAACATGTCGTAAATGAACATATATATATATAAGGTAATGCAATTATGGGCAAAAAGTGCTGCATTTTATTCGAGAAGATCTGCTATGAATGCGGAATGATACAAATAGTGCGGAAAGCAAGGGATTGGACAAATTAAAGGCGTCTCCCTCCAGGGGTAGGCCGCGGAATGGTGTATTTAACAAATTTAATGCTCGTAATGGAGACCACCTGAGTGTTCGTCGCGGCCTTTGTCCCTCCCTGGTTGTTGCATCATGAGTTCGGCAGGTTCGCCACCGGACAGAGTTCTGTATAAAAAAGAGAGAAATAAAAGATAAAAAGAGCGACACACTTGGGAGCCCCTGGTGTGGTCGAACCGCACTCTGGGTCTGTTGTGGTTGTGCCTCTCCCCCTATGCCCATGGTATCTCCAGGGTGTAATTATGTACGCAGAGAGTTTGTCTTACAATTGTGCGAGGGCTGGGGTTGAGGCCGCATTGCTACGCGTGCTCGGAACATGCCAGGTGGTCTTGGTTGATGTTGCTCCGGGCGCGTTTGGCCGTGTCCGGTCGTTTAACGGCCGGACTCGAAAATTGCCTTAAAAGGCTGCTCTGTACTTCTGCCGTGAGAGCCGCTGTATGTTCCTCCGTTTGGAGGGAGCGTTCCGTTTTTCCATTGACCGTGATGACTCCACGAGGGCCTGGCATCTTGAGCTTAAGGTATGCATAATGCAGCACCGTGTTGAATTTTGCGAACGCGGTTCGTCCGAGCAGAGCGTGATAGCTACTGCAGAACGGGACTATGTCAAAGATTAACTCCTCGCTTTGGAAATTATCCGGGGATCCGAAGACCACTTCCAGTGTAACTGAGCCTGTACAACTGGCCTCGACACCTGGTATGACGCCTTTGAAGGTTGTCTTTGTAGGTTTAATCCTTGAAGGGTCTATGCCCATCTTGCGCACTATATCCTGATAAAGCAGGTTCAGGCTACTGCCGCCGTCCATCAGGACTCTCGTGAGGTGAAATCCATCAACGATTGGGTCTAAAACCAATGCGGCGAATCCGCCATGGCGGATACTGGTCGGATGGTTTCTTCGATCGAAAGTGATCGGGCAAGAGGACCATGGGTTGAATTTTGGGGCGACTGGCTCCATCGCGTATACGTCCCTTAGTGCACGCTTCCGCTCCCTCTTGGGTATATGCATTGCGTATATCATGTTTACCGTCCGAACTTGAGGGGGGAATCCCTTTTGTCCTCTGTTGTTCGGCGGCCGGGTCTCTTCCTCGTCATCGCTGTGTAGCCCCTTGTCATTGTTTTCGGCGATTAATTTGCATGCCTGCTTGAATACCCAACAATCTCTGTTGGTGTGGTTAGCTGGCTTTTCGGGGGTTCCATGTATTTGACAGGAGCGGTCGAGTATTCGGTCCAAATTGGACGTGCCCGGAGTGGTTCTTTTGAATGGCTTCTTCCGTTGACCGGGCTTGGAGCCTCAGAATCCGGCGTTGACTGTCGTATCCTCATTGCTGTCGCCGTTAATGCGGTGTTTGTTTTTGTTTTGATGCGACCTGCCATTGCGGTCCTTGGTATCCGGACTGCCAGCGTTTTTGCTGAGGTTGTTGCTGCGAGCTAGCCAGCTATCCTCTCCCGCACAGAAGCGGGTCATGAGTGATGTGAGGGCTGCCATGGATTTCGGCTTTTCCTGTCCTAGGTGCCGGGCTAGCCACTCGTCGCGGATGTTATGTTTGAAGGCAGCGAGGGCCTCTGCATCCGGACAGTCGACGATTTGATTTTTCTTTGTTAAGAATCATGTCCAGAATTGCCTAGCCGATTCGTCTGGCTGCTGGATTATGTGGCTTAGGTCATCTACATCCGGTGGTCGCACATACGTGCCCTGGAAGTTGTCGAGGAATGCGGCTTCCAGGTCTTCCCAGCATCCAATTAACTCTGCGGGCAGGCTGTTAAGCCAATGTCGAGCTGGTCCTTTAAGCTTGAGCGGGAGATATTTGATGGCGTGAAGATCGTCACCGCGGGCCATGTGTATATGGAGGAGATAATCCTCAATCCAAACCGCGGGGTCTGTTGTGCCATCGTAGGATTCGATATTAACGGGTTTAAACCCTTCGGGGATTTGATGATCCATTACTTCGTCAATGAAGCATAGTGGGTGTGCGGCGCCTCTGTATTGAGCAATATCGCGATGTAGCTCGATAGAGCGTTGTCTGCTGTGTTCGGCCCGGCCGGAGTAGTTGTATCCGGCGCGACGGTATTCGTCATGGGTCTTGGGGCGCCCACGTGATCCATAGATAGATCTGGATTGTCTTGCCTTGTCCTCCAATATATCCCGCAAGTCCGGCGCGTTCCCCCGTGGCTTTATGCTGTTTGAGCGATGCCGGGGTACGGTTTTGGTGGAGGGCTTGCACGCCTCTCTGTCGCGGCCACGAGGTGGTCGGTCTGCCGTATTGTGCGCTAGTGATGCAGGTTTGTACGCTTCCTCCTCTAGTCGGGGGAGCAACTTGCGTTTTGGGTAACTTTTGGAGGGGCGTTCGAGTTCATACTCTTCGGCCGCGAGGACCTGGTCCATCTGTCAGCCAGTAGGTCTTGATCAGCTTGAAGCTATTGCTGCTTTTTCTTTAGGCTGTTTGCCGTGGCCATTATCCTGCGTCTGAAACGCTCTTGCTCGACGGGATCCTCAGGCACGACGAATTCGTTGTCGTCGAGGCTTGCCTCATCTCCGGAGGGAGGTAAGTAATTATCATCCTCGACCTCTTCGTCTGCCGCCCTCTCGTGAGGGCTTGCTTCTGCCTCCTCCTGCGCTGGATCGTGCTGGAGGGGGTTGTCTTCGGCACTTTCTGGGGTGTTATTATCTCCTGTGACGGAATCTCCATTCTTGCTGTGGCGGGATTTAGAGCGGCGCCGCTGACGTTGGCGCTTGGGCTGTTTCTCTAAGGAATCGGCCTCCGTTGCTTCTTCGCCGTCCCCATCTTTTGGGGTGTCCACCATGTATATGTCGTATGACGAGGTGGTCTTCCAGTGTCTTGTAGGCACTGGTTCTTGATAGTCTCCGGCATCGTCGTCCATACCGTCGATGTCTTTGGAGTCGTAGTCGAGTACGTCGGTTAGATCGTCGACGGTGGCTACGAAGTGGGTGGTGGGTGGGCTCTGAATTTCTTCATCGTCCGCGTCCCAACCATCCTGGCCGTAGTTCGGCTAGGGCTCTCCAGATAGCGAGAGATGCTTCAGCGAATTTAAGATATCGCCGAAGGGTGAGTGCTGAAAGATGTCCGCAGCGGTGAATTCCATGATCGGCGCCCAGTCGGATTCGACTGGCAGGGGCGCAGGAGGTTTGGAGTCCGGCAGAGAGTCCGGCACCTCGGAGTCATGAGATTTATGCGGGACAAGATAAGTGTTCGGCTCCATCACCGTAGAAGTTGCAGCTCCCGAGGCGGTGTCCAGCCATCCGTCCTCGATCTGAGCGATCGGCTCCGGACTATGGGTCGGAGCGGATTCGTGTGCGGCCTCCAAGGTGCTGTCTGGCGGCAGAGTTAGGTCGTGCCCATTGTGACAGCGCGGCACGCTTGGCTGTGGCTCAGATCCATCGAAGATCAAGTCCCCGCAGATATCGGCCGTGAAGTTTAGGCTTCCCAACCTGACCTGACGGCCAGGGGCGTAGCTTTCGATCTGCTCCAGATGGCCAAGTGAGTTGGCCCGCAGTGCGAAGCCGCCGAATATGAAGATCTGTCTGGGGAGAAAAGTCTCACCCAGGACTGCATCATTGTCGATTGAAGAGGCCATCAAGCCTATCGGTGACGACACAGAGGAACTCTCAATGAAAGCACCAATGTCGGTGTCAAAACCGGCGGATCTCGGGTAGGGGGTCCCGAACTGTGCGTCTAGGCGGATGGTAACAGGAGACAAGGGACACGATGTTTTACCCAGGTTCGGGCCCTCTTGATGGAGGTAAAACCCTACGTCCTGCTTGATTGATATTGATATTGTGGATGTTTACAAGAGTGGATCTACCACGAGATCAAGGAGGCTAAACCCTAGAAGCTAGCCTATGGTATGATTGTAATGGTTCTTGTTGTGTCCTACGGACTAGAGCCATCCGGTTTATATAGACACCGGAGAGGGCTAGGGTTACATAGAGTCGGTTACAATGGTAGGAGATCTACATATCCGTATCGCCAAGCTTGCCTTCCACGCCAAGGAAAGTCCCATCCGGACACGGGACGAAGTCTTCAATCTTGTATCTTCATAGTCTTGGAGTCCGGTCGATGATGATAGTCCGGCCGATGATAGTTCGGCTGATGATGGTAGTCCGGCTATCCGGACACCCCCTAATCCGGGACTCCCTCACTCTCCTTCCCCCTTTCCACCTCCATAAGAAGGAAAAAAGAGGGGGGCGAATCCTACTAGGAGTGGAGTACTAGTAGGACTCCCCACTCCCTTGGCGCACCCCTGGTGGTCGGCCTCCTCCTCCCTCCTTTATATACAGGGATAGGAGGGCACCCCAAAGGCACAACATTGTCTTAGCCGTGTGCGGTGCCCCCCTCCACCGTTTAATCCTCTAATAGTATCATTGTAGTGCTTAGGCAAAGCCCTGCATGGATCACATCATCAACAGTGTCATCACGCTGTCATGCTGACAAAACTCTCCCTCGACCCTCTAGTGGATCAAGAGTTTGAGGGACGTCATCGAGATGAATGTGTGCTGAACTCAGAAGTGTCATACGTTTGGTGCTAGATCGGTTGGATCGTGAAGATGTTCGACTTCATCAACCATGTTAACATAACGCTTCCGCTTTCGGTCTATAAGGGCACGTGGACACACTCTCCCCCTCTTGTTTCTATGCATCTCCTAGATAGATCTGGCGTGATCATAGGAATTTTTTTGAAATTGCATGCTACGTTCCCCAACAGGAACTGCCATCCAGCTCCGCTTTAGATTCACCTTTTGTTATAAGTAAACTTGCAAAACCACCACATGCTATTAATTCTGATATGTCGCAAGTTGTTGATGATGCTACTTCTGCTATGAATGCTACTCATGATGATGCTAGTACCTTGCTTGATGATGATGTGCCACTAGGTGAATTTCTTGATGAACAAATTGCTAGAGTAAGACAACAAGATATTGTTGAAACTGATGATGAGCTTGAAACTGAAAATCTTGAAACACCTATTAGAACTAGCCCTCCTAGATATGAATTGCCAAAGGTACCAGAAGGTTATGCTATGAGTGAGGAGGCAACTAGAGATATTCTTGCTTGTAAGGATAGAGATGATCTAGAAAAAATAGTATGCAAGTACAAAGAAAGATCTTTGAATGCTAAGACGAAATGTGATCCTAAGTTTGCTACTTCACCTATCTTTATTGATGATAAGGATTATGAATTCTCTGTCGACCCAGAGTTAATTACTTTGGTTGAGTCTAACCCTTTCCATGGTTATGAAACTGAAACTATTTTGGCACATCTTACTAAACTGAATGATATAGCCACCCTTTTTGCTCATGATGAGAAGATTCTCTATTACTATATTCTCAAGTTATTTCCATTCTCATTAAAGGGTGATGCTAAAGCTTGGTACAATACTCTTGCTCCTGGTTGTGTGCGTAGTCCCCAGGATATGATTTATTACTTCTCTGAAAAATATTTCCCTGCTCATAAGAAACAAGCTGCCTTGCAGGAAATATTTAACTTTGTGCAAATTGAAGAAGAGAGTCTCCCACAATCTTGGGGGAGGCTTCTCAAATTGCTTAATGCTTTGCCTGATCATCCTCTTAAGAAAAATGAAATACTTGATATCTTCTATAATGGACTAACCGATGCTTCTAGGGATTTCCTAGATAGTTGTGCTGGTTGTGTTTTCAAGGAACGAACTATTGGGCAAGCTAAAGAATTATTGAATAACATATTGAAAAATTATGATGATTGGACTCCTCCTGAAACACCGCTTAAACCCACTCCAAAGAAGAGGGGTATATCATATCTCAGTCCTGAAGATATGCAAGAGGCAAAGAAATCTATGAAGGAAAAATGTATTAAAGCAAAGGATGTCAAAAATTTACCTCCTATTGAAGAAATACATGGGCTTGGTACACCATCACCACCTAAGGTGGTAGAGGTAAAATCTTTAATGAAATTCAATGATAGTGATGATCCTCGTAATAAACATCCTAGTCAATGCCTTTATGAGTTTGACAATTACATTAGAAAGCAAGATCACTTCAATGCAAATGTTATGAAACAATTGAAATACAACTCTATATGATTGCTCGCTTAAGTGACTTGTTATTTAGAATCTCAAATGATGTTAGAGGTGTAGGAAAGAATGCCTCTATGGTTCAAACTTAATTAGAACAAGTTGCTAAATCTCAAAGAGAGTTGCTTGATGAAATGAACAATAATATAAGTGACTTTGTTGTTAGAGTATCAACTAGAGGAGGTAAAATGACTCAGGAATCACTTTACCTTGAGGGACACCCAAAGAGAATTGAACAAGACTCTCAAAGAATTAACACTGATGCACCTGGTCCTTCTAAAAAGAAAAATAAGAAGAAAAATAATAGGACTTTGCATGCCTCTAGTGAACCTGAAATAGAAAAACCTCCTGATAATGATAATGAAGTTTCTATCTCTGATGCTGAAGCTCAACCTGGTAGTGAACACTCACCTTCTGATAATGAAAAAGATAGTGATGAGGTTCATGAAGAAACTCAGCCTAATAATAAAGAACTAGACAATGATGTTGAGATAGAACCAGCTATTGATCTTGATAACCCACAACCCAAGAATAAAAGATATGATAAAAGAGACTTTGTTGCTAGAAAACATGGAAAGAAAAGAGAGCCATGGGTTCAAATACCTATGCCCTTTCCACCTAAGTCAACTAAAAAGAAATATGATGAAAAATTTGAATGCTTTGGTGAAATGATTAGGCCAGTCTTTTTGCGCACTCGCTTGACTGATATCTTAAAAATGCCTCCTTATGCAAAGTACATGAAAGACATCATCACGAATAATAGAAAAATACCGAAAGCTGAAATCTCCACTATGCTTGCTAATTATACTTTTAAAGATGGAGTGCCTAAAAAACTTGGAAATCCGGGAATACCAACTATACCTTGCTCCATTAAAAGAAACTATGTGAAAACCGCTTTATGTGATTTGGGAGCTGGTGCTAGAGCCATCTGGACAAATCTCCTCTAAATCTCTCTACCATGCCATAGCCCCCTCCTCGGGCCCTGAGGCTCTCACCACCATCTGGGCGATTCTTCTCCCCTTGAAGATTAGGATTTTCTTATGGCAATGGATTCGCGGCCGCCTTTCGTCCCGCGTTGAGGTCCTGAAGCGCAACGACCCTAGTGATGGGCAGTGCCCGCTCTACGGGCCTGAAGAGGATATGAACCATATCTTCTTCACTTGTACGTCTGCGCAGTTCCTCTGGAGCTATTTCCGTGAGGTGGTGGGTGGTAGATGGGATCACACCAACTTCCCCGCCCTCTTCGCCAAACTTCGGGCATTACCACCCGTGTTACGCCACATTAGGTGGCTAACCATCGGGGTGCTAGCCTGGACGTTGTGGACTATTAGGAATAAACTTGTGATTCAGCATGTCCCTCTTTGTCGTGCTACTGATGCTTTGTTCAAATGGTCTGGTTACTTGCAGCTTTGGCGGCCGCTTAGCCGCCACAGGAAGAGAGACGCCATCACCTCCATCATCACCCAGCTTCACGCGATGGCTCTCCGATTGGCTCCACCACTCCCCCCACCACCACCAGAGCCGGATTAGATCCTCTACCTCGCCGCCGCCACCGCCATTTTTGTGTTGTGCATGCTCTTTTTTTTGTTGGGCTTGTTGTGTTGTGCCCACAGCTGAACCTTGGGTAGTGTTCGTGTGCGTGTTTGTTGGACCTTGCCTGCGGTGGCGTTGTGTTTGTGTGTAACTTGTTGACATTGTGCTTGGTGGTTTGCTTTATTTATAAAGCAGGGCGAAAGCCTTTTTAGTAAAAGACTTGATTTGAATAAACTCACACCTACTAAAATATCCTTGCAAATGGCTGACAAATCAACTGCCATACCTATCGGTATTTGTGAGGATGTGCCCGTTGTTGTCTGACTGACTTTGTTATACTTGAGATGCCTGAGGACGACAACATGTCGATTATCCTTGGTAGATCCTTCTTGAATGCTGCAGGGGCTATTATTGATTGCAATAAAAGCAAGGTCACTTTTCATATCAATGGTAATGAGCTTACGGTGCACTTTCCGAACAAACAATTCCAAGTGAATGGTATTACGCTGCGTTTGGATGTCTGGATTGGAGGACTCCGTATTGAATTGGTTTCAATACCAATTCAGTGGGGAAACTGTAATGGACATGAATACGATTTCACTTGTTTGGATGCTCATGGTATTGGCCCATGGAATCCCAGTGAGGTTTCAATACAAAATCTTGTTTGGATGACAAACTATGGAATTGCATAGTGCCTTGTTCTATATGCATCAAATCAATTTTTTACAATATGTGACTATAATCAACGTCCTTGTTGCTCTCGCTGTCTACTAAGACGGGTAGTCGATGATCATCTTATCTCACTAGCTCTTGCTGACAGCATGCTCCTAATGGCCTCCCTCTCTTCTTCTGAAAATCAATCAGCCAAAGCAGAGACATGAATTCCACACTGCACACATAATTAAGAATCAATCCACCCATCAAAAATTAACATTCAATCCTCTTTTTACTAATCTCATTTAGCAATATGCGAAGGGAAACTAAATTTCGTCTGACTGGATGGTTATATGAAGTAGACAAATTTCCTGCAGTGTCATAAGAGAGCAAGCACCATGAAATATGTTCATGCAGTTCACAGAATATGGTTGAGTAGTGTGCATTCGACTACCAACTGATGAACTAGCGAACTAGTGATGACTAAAGAGATTGCCGGATTGAAAGGAGGTGAGCAGTATTGCAATCTTTTGGCAACTCATAACCAGTAGCAAAGAAGAAACAATCAAGGATGGAATAGCGAGAGATCGGAAGGTTACCAGTGCGAGAAGGTGGAGATGGAGTGGCGATGGCGGGATCGGCAGCGCCGCCGCCGCCGCCTGGCCATGGCTTGCGAGGCCTGATGGATGGCCACTTCAACTCCATGCCTAGATCTGAGTCAAAGTGGGAGATGAGGCATCCATTAGAGGAGGGGGAGCTGAGGTCACGGGGATTCAGGTGCCGGAGGGCCACACGAGGACTGGGGGCCACCGTCGGGGGGCTTCCCTGGGCGCCGCCGTCGGGGGTCCTTCCCTGGGCGCCGCTCGTCTCAGGTTGCACGGGGGGCAGCTGTGTCCTTGGTCGAGCAGGGAAAAAAGAAATATTGGATCATTATGTTTTGTGGGATGGATGTTTCCAGCCAAATCGGAGGGGCAGAGCTCGGAAACTTGGGAGGGCTCAGCGCGTGTAAACGATTTCAGCGTTGTATTCGTTTTATTTCAGACCGCTATTTCCGTGTGCATGCCAAACGGCTGAATTGGCAATTTGGGAATACCAAATCCAATTCGGGGCCTCATTACAGACATCCAAACGCAGTGTTAATGTTATTGAAAAATCTTCGACAATCACTATTGGAAGTTTTCAACTACCTCTACCTACTGTTAAAAATAAATATGAAATGCTTATTGTTGGGGACATTCATATCCCTATTGAGGTAACTTAGTGATTTACGAAAGTTCTTCGGTTTCATGCTAATTGAGAGTGGTTGTTAATAAGACTTGATCAACCTTATTAATGGATCATTTTTGAGAGGTATGAAGTTGATGAATTTAGTGAGCACTACCTTCTATCCCTACCTTTTTTCTGTTTTTACTAGTTAAATAAAATAAAATGCCATGTTTTGTCTGTTTTCTGAGTTTTCCGTGCAATAAAAAAATGACCCAAAAATAAAATTTCTCAGGATGCTCTAAAAATTTAATACGTTTTTTTCCTAATTATTTAAGAATTTTTGGTGCAAATAATATCAGAGGGAGGTGCACCAAGTGGGCACAACCCACCTGGCGTGCTAGGACCCCCAGGCGCCCCTGGTGGGTTGTGGTCCCCACGTGGGCCCCCTCACTTACTTCTTCTTCGCACATCACCACATCCCTCCAGAAAAAAATCACCATTGCTCTCTCTCTCTCTCTCTCTCTCTCTCTCTCTCTCTTGTGTTCTTGCTCCGGAAACCGCGGATTTCGATCCCTTTGCTCGAAGCTCCGTTTTCGAAACTGTTTCGGGCCCTTGTTGCTTGTTATGTGACTCCTCCATGTGTCCAATTAGTTTTTGTTTTAGTGGTTTATATTTTGAATAATTAGCTACTTTTGGTGCTGCTGTAGATGATCTTGCATGTTGAATTCTTAGAGTTCTAAGTAGTTTGAATGCTTGCTATGGCCTCTATACATCCTTGTGAGTGTTTGTTACCAATCTTGTAAAGTTTTGTTAACAAATTTTTGTAACCCAAAATTTTCAGAAAATTGTACACGAACATTATGAACTTCTTTGGAAGGAGTTCTTTGAGGAGGAGATCCTCGAAGGCATCCTCTAGTAGCAGCTCCATTCGTCGGTCTTATGTTGAACCGAGTGAAAAGTCCATTCGAGATGCCGCCACTAAAACATGCTTATGGCCATGCAACGATTATATGATGAGTGTTGGCATTAAGGAGGAATTTGAGCAATATGTTCACAATGCTGATATTGGTCCCTACAATTTAGATAAGTGTGACCAACACCTCACTCTCATTGAATCATTTGCCGAAGGGTTCAAATTCCATCCCCGTGAGTCTAGGGTGTCATTTAATTTGTATGAAAACCCATTTACCATATCCTTAGGGAAATTCGCTCACCACTACAAAATTCCATTCTAGGGTTCGCTCGATGAACCGCCAAGGTCTGAGTTTGAGATATTCTTGACTAGTCTTTATTATGGTGAGACTAGGGGAGTGATGCAAGTTAGAATAAAGAGCATTTATTTTCACGCAATTCAATACTTTGCATTATTTAATGAAAAATGTATTGTAGTCAAGCAAGATTGTAGTACACTTTGTGCTCCAGATTTGAGCCTCATACACACCACTCTCAAAGGTGACAGAAGTTATAATCTTGGAGCGATTGTTGCACGTAGGTTGCAACACAACGCTGGTAGTGGATATTTTTATGGTGGAATTTATGCCACATGATTAGTGAGGGAGCTGGGTGTTTCACCTTTGCCCTATGATCCTATTTTACCCACACAGTATCTAGACTTTGATGCTATGAAACGTCATAAGATCCTTAAAGGAGATCCCCATAATTTCACTTATAAATTGATGTTTAAAAAGGACTCCGTGGTGGAAACATATTTGCCTGCGCCTCCTCTCTTTAATGTTCACAACAGGGGAAGATATTATGTTCTTGAGAGCGAGACCCGAGCTCACAACACAACGGTTGTAGATGCACGGAGGGTTGAGGCATCCGCACCAAGAGCCTCCGTGAGCTAGCACTCTGACCATTACGCAGGCTGCTGACTGATTACCAAGTTAGGCCAAAAGCCTAAGCTTGGGGGAGTATGTATTTCCACCGACATTGCATTCATGTTCACACATTTCATTCCAGTTGTCGGTGTTCACACTTTCTCATTGTATTATCCATGTTAAATTTATTTTCTCGCTTTCTTCTTGTGAGTTTGAAAAACATTGAGAAAATCCAAAAATATGCTTCTTGCTTCTTTTTTATTTTTCTTCCTAGTTTAAATTGTTGTGGCACTAAAAATAAAAAACCAAAAAGATTTCCTTGTTCTTCTTTTGCTTGTTGGGAGCTTTCCCGTGTAAATAGTTTTTCTCGTTTTTGCTTTTCTCTTTTTATTTGCTTGTTTACGAAAAACCAAAAACTCCAAAAATATTTTGGTGTGTTTCTCTGAATTTCTTTTCCTTTTATTGAGTCATACCGAGGAGAAGACCACGATGAAAATGTTGACTGGCTCTCATTTGCATTATTGTTGATCTAATGAAGAACCCATATTACCTTGTCTTCTCCTTTTGAATAAAATGTTTGCAGATTCCAGCTTAGTCCATGGCACTCTTGCACTATTATTATTTTCAAATCATTCAGTCGTGCAAGTGAAAGGCAATAATGACGATATTCGATGAACTGGCCGTGGCAGAGAGAAACAGGTATGAACTCGACTTGTTCTATTTTTGTAAATATGTTTAACCTAGTATCAATGATTTAGCCTATTATGATCAAACATGTTTGCAATGACATTTAGAGATTATAGTTTCTCATGCCATGCATAAGTAGCTAGGAGGATAATGATTTATCTTGGATGTCAACATTGCGTTAAAATGATTGTGATATAGTATGATGATATGGTATCCTCCTCTGAATGTTCGAGTGGCTTGACTTGGCACATGTTCATGCATGTAGTTGAATGCATGTTGTTCATGGTGTTCATATCCTACTCATGCTAGTATCCAATGTTACTTATGCATAATGCGTGTTCACGATCGTTGTTGCTCTCTAGTTGGCCGCTTCTCAACCTATTTTCTAGCCTTCGCCTGTGCTAAGTGGGAACTCTACTTGTAGATCAAAAACTTGAAACCCAAGTTATTCCAGATGAGTCCACCATACCTACCTATATACCCTTCCGTCCTAAGTAAATTTGCATGTGCCACCTCTAAAAGCTTCAAATAAATATCATTTTTGTGTGCCGCGGTTATTCATAGAGCAACAGGAGGTAGTTGGTATCTTCCCTGCTAAACGGGTTATTCTCAGGTTGGGTGTTTATTCACTCACCATTGCACGAGAAAAGAGCGGTAATAGGGATTCCCAGTCCCAAATTGCAAAAGGAACTTATCAATAATCAAACAAAAACTCCTATGGAGCAAAAACCTTTACTTTACCACTTGGGAACTACTACTAATTTGTTTAGCATGCAAGATATTGATAATTGATGGTCGCAAAGTAAACAAGGGTGCATGTCTTAAAATTTCATTTACCTCTGTTTTTAAAAACTTGAGCTTGGCACCTCTGTAAACCATTGCTTCCCTCTGCGAAGGGACTATCTATTTACTTTTATGTTGTGTCATCACCTTCTCAAATAAGCGTCAGAACCTGAGAGCACTGCTGTCATGCTGATGCATTGTGTGTAGCTAATGTTGGGTGCATCATGACTGGATCTTTTCTACCATGAATTACAATGTTTAGTTGATGCTTGAACTTTGGAGGTGCTCTGCATTTATGTTTTGCGGTCTCGGAAAGGGCTAGCGAGATACCACTATTGTCATATTGCATCATGGTTGTTTTGACACCGTGTTGCTATTTGAGATGTCTTATTATTGCTCGCTAGTTGATTATGTCATTGATATGAGTTAATATAATTTTTAAGAATTATTGTCGACATGGTTAGTTATAATCTTTTGCTGAAAACCTGGGTGTTGTTTAAGCTTATTTATGGAAACAAGAGCAAAAGAGTTCGTAAAAAATTTTCTTTTTCACTTTCAATTTATCAACTAAATTGCTTGAGGACAAGCAAAGGGTTAAGCTTGGGGGAGTTGATACGTCTCTATCGTATCTACTTCTCCTAACGCTTTCCCTCTTGTTTTGGATTCTAATTTGCATGATTTGAATGAAACTAACCCGGACTGACGTTGTTTTCAGCAGAACTACCATGGTGTTGTTTTTGTGCAGAAATAAAAGTTCTCGGAATGGAACGAAACTTTGTGAGGATTTTTTATACAATAAAAGAGAATATCTGGAGCCAAGAACCACCGGAGAGGGCACCTGGGTGGGCACAACCCACCAGGGCGCGCCACCCCCTCCAGGCGCGCCCAGGTGGGTTGTCCCCATGTGGAGGCCCCGCAGACCCTGAAACCGATGCTATAAAATCCTATATTTCCAGAAAAAATGAGGGAAAATAATTATCGGGTTTCATGAACGGAGCCATCGCCGTCTCTTATTCTTCATCGGGAGGCCAGATCTGGAGTCCGTTCAGGGCTCTGGAGATCTTCGATTTTCGTCATCACCAACCCTTCTCCATCTCCAATTCCATGATGCTCCCCACCGAGGGTGAGTAATTCATTCGTAGGCTCGCTGGTCGGTGAGAAGTTGGATGAGGTTCATCATGTAATTGAATTAGTTCTGTTAGGGCCTGATCTCTAGTATCCATTATGTTCTAAGGTTGATGTTGCTATGACTTTGCCAAGCTTAATGCTTGTCACTTTGGGCCCAAGTGCCATGATTTCAGATCTGAACCGTTTATGTTATCGCCATTATATTCATGTTCTAGATCCGATCTTGCAAGTTATAGTCACCTACTACGTGTTATGATCCGGCAACCCCGGAGTGACAATAGTCGGGACCACTCCTAGTGATGACCGTAGTTTGAGGAGTTCATGTATCCATCGTGTGTTAATGCTTTGTTTCGGTTCTCTATTAAAAGGAGGCTTTAATATCCTTACTTTCCAATAGGACCCCGCCGCCATGGGAGGGTAGGACAAAATATGTCATGCAAGTTCTTTCCATAAGCATGTATGACTTTTTACAGAATACATGCCTACATTATATTTATGAACTGGAGCTAGTGCCGTATCGCCCTAGGTTATGACTGTCTCATGATGAATATCATCCAACGAATCACCAATCCAATGCCTACGATTTTCCTACATATTGTTTTTGCTAAGTTACTACTGCTATTGTTACTACTACACTTGCTACAAAACACTGCTGTCATTGTAACCGTTACCATTGTTGCTGCTAATATCATCAAAACTATCATACTACTTTGCTACTAATCACTTTGCTGCATATAATGAATCTCCATGTGTGGTTGAATTGACAACTCAGCTGTTAATACTTGCAAATATTCTTTGGCTCCCCTTGTGTCGAATCTATAAATTTGGGTTGAATACTCTACCCTCGAAAACTATTGCGCTCCCATATACTTGTGGGTTATCACCCCTCTAGACACCTCTTCTTGATCCTACACCCCTTTATCGCGTTGGGTGCAGGTATTTGATTGTTTGTGTAGGTGCATAGATTGGGACTTGCTTGTACCTCCTACTGAATTGATACCTTGGTTCTCTAACTGAGGGAAATACTTATCTCTACTTTGCTGCATCACCATTTCCTCTTCAAGGGAAAAACCAACGCAAGCTCAAGAAGTAGCAGGAAGAATTTCTGGTGATGTTGCCGGGGAGGTCTACATCAAGCCTACCAAGTACCCACCATAAACTCTCATCTCTTACATTACATTATTTTCCATTTGCCTCTCGTTTTCCTCTCCCCCACTTCCAAAATGATTTTCAAAAAGATTGCCTTTTTTATTTGCCTTTCTTCCGTTCGTCTTTTCGTTTGCTTTTTGCTTGCTCGTGCATTCAATCACTTGTTTTGCTTTCATGGCTAGTCCTTCCACATTTCTAGCACTCCCGAGAATGAGATCCTTAATTTTAAGCAAAGGGAGGGAGAAAATTTAAAGGACGCTTGATATAGAATTTGTAATGCTCAGAATAGATCTACTCGAAAGCAATCTACTAATGTTCTCCTTCGCAACTTTTATGTGGGCGTTACTCCCTGGAATAGATATGTTCTAGATGCCATTACCGGGGGAAATTTCTTGGGAAGCCATACTTTTGGTGCTTATAATGCTATGATAGATTCGGTAGGACCACCACCTCTTATGGTTAATGAAACTATTTTAACCTTGGAACATGTGATGCAAAGGCTTGATTTTATTGAAAGTAAAATTGCTACCATAGAGCTGATTGAAAACTTGGATAAAAAGATTCATAATCATATTACTCAATATGGATCTAAGGTACGAGTTACTTTAAATAATCTAAGGGAAAAGGAACCCATAGTTAGTGAAAAGATAGATCAAGATTCTACTAGAATTGGTAAACTAGAAGATATTATTACCAACTTGGGTTTTGCTTTTTCCTCCGTTAAAACTACTCAAAATTTTCCTCCTACTAAAGCTACAAAGTTTATTTATGTTCCTAAATAATAAGGGTGAATCTTCTAGTAAAGGAAACGAAGATCTCAAAATGATAAATATTCACCCTAACCTTTTTGATATTATGAAGGAACCAATTGCCACGAGTGAATTTCTTGATTTCTTGCCTAGGAGTTTGATCATTGATAAAACTAGAGAACCTCCTAAGTATTATAAGTTTGAAATTGAAGAATTGCATACCAAAGATGACAATACCTAGATCTATTGCAATATGCCTAGCTAGGGGCATTAAACAATAGCGCTTGTTGGGAGGCAACCCAATTTTATTTTCGTTCTTGATTTTTGTTTCTGTTTTTTTTAATAAATTTATCATCTTGCCTCTGGTTAGATGTGTTTTGGTATTTTAATTAGTGTTTGTACCAAGTAAGACCTTTGGGGTGGCTTACGGTGATAGTTGATTTGATCTTGCTGAAAAACATAAACTTTTGCGCCCAGTAAAATAATTTTCATAATTCACAGAAGCGCGATTTTGATCTGAATTTTTACACACCATTGATATACAAATTTCCCATGTTTTTCTTTTTTTAGAATTTTGGAGTTACAGAAGTATTCGAAGTTTACATATTGCTACAAATTGTTCTGTTTTTGACATATTGTGTTTTCTTGTGTTGTTTACTTATTTTGACGAGTCTATGGGTAGTATCGAGGGGTATGAACCATGGAGAAGTTGGAATACAATAGATATTACACCAATATATATAAATAATGAGTTCACAACAGTACCAAAAAGTGGTGATTTATTTTCTTATACTAACGGATCTCATGAGTTTTCTGTTGAGTTTTGTGTTGTAAAGTTTTCAAGTTTTGGGTAAAGATTTGATGCACTATGGAATAAGGGGTGGCAAGAGCCTAAGCTTTGGGATGCCCAAGGCACCCCAAGGTAATATTCAAGGACAACCAAGAGCCTAAGCTTGTGGATGCCCCGGATGGCATCCCCTCTTTCGTCTTCGTCTATCGGTAAATTTACTTGAGAGGCTATATTTTTATTCACCACATGATATGTGTTTTGCTTGGAGCGTCTTGTATGATATGAGTCTTTTATTTTTAGTTTGCCACAATCATCCCTGCTGTACACACCTTTTGAGAGGGACACGCATGAATCATGATTTATTAAAATACTCTATGTGCTTCACTTATATCTTTTGAGCTAGGCAATTTTGCTCTAGTGCTTCACTTATATCTTTTTAGAGCACAGTAGTGGCTTTATTTTATAGAAATTATTGAACTCACTTGCTTCACTTATATTATTTTGGGAGTCTTTCTAAACATCATGGTAACTTGCTTGGGTCATGATTTTAGTCCTAATATGATAGGCAGCCAAAGGAGATATAATAAAAACTTTCATATAGAGCATTGGATACATGAGAAGTTTGATTCCTTGCATTTGTTTTGAGATATGAAGATGGTGATATTAGTAGAAAATTGTTTAATCAAAGAAATAATTGTGTTAAATTTTGTGATTCCCGTAGCATGCACGTATGGTCTTCTAGTTATGTGATGAAGTTGGGGCACAATTTATTCTTGACTGTTTTCCTAAGAGCATGTGTAGTAGTACTTTGCTTCGAGGGCTAATAGATTTTTTGCAATAAGTATGTGAGTTCTTTATGAATAATGTTGAGTCCATGGATTATACGCACTCTCACCCTTCCACCTTTGCTAGCCACTCTAGTACCGCACAACTTTTGCCGGTGCATTAAACCCACTTCTTACCCTTCCTCAAAATAGCCACCATACCTACCTATTATGGCATTTTCATAGCCATTCCGAGATATATTCCCATGTAACTCCACCATTTCGTTTATTATGACACATACCATCATTGTCATATTGCTTTGCATGATCATGTAGTTGGCATAGTATTTGTGGCTTGGCCACCGTTCATATTTTTTATACATGTCACTCTTGATCATAGCACATCATGGTACACCGTCGAAGGCATTCATATAGAGTCATACCTTTGTTCTAGTATCGAGTTGTAATTTTGAGTTGTAAGTAAATAAAAGTGTGATGATCATCATTATTAGAACATTGTCCCCTGTGAGGTTATCAAAATAAAAGAGGCCAAAGAAGCCCAAATAAAAAAAGAGGCCGAAGAAGCCCACCAAAAAAAGAGGAGAGAGAAGGGACAATGTTACTATCATTTTCCACACTTGTGCTTCAAAGTAGCATCATGTTCTTCACGATAGAGAGTCTCCTATTTTGTCACTTTCATATATTACTAGTGGGAATTTTTCGTTATAGAACTTGGCTTGTATATTCCAACGATGGGCTTCCTCAAAAGCCCTAGGTCTTCATGAGCAAGCAAGTTGATGCACACCCACTAGTTTTCTTTTGAGCTTTCATACACTTATAGCTTTAGTGCATCCGTTACATGGAAATCTCTACTCACTCACATTGATATAAATTGATGAACATCCTCATAGTCCATTGATTTGCCTAGTTGATGTGAGACTTTCTGTAACGCCCCGGATTCGATGCGCCAGGTGTCTGCCAGTTATTTGCCGCCGTTGTCATGTCATTTGCTTGCGTGTTGCATTTTTCCATGTCATCATGTGCATCTCATTTTGCATATGTGTTTGTCTCATGCATCCGAGCTTTTTCCCCGTTGTCCGTTTTGCAATCCGGCACTCCTATGTCCTCCGACGTCCCCCTTTTGTCTCTTGTTGTGAGCGGGTGTTAAACTTTCTCGGAGTGGACCGAGGTTTGCCAAGCGGCCTTGGTATAGCACCGGTAGACCGCCTGTCAAGTTTCGTGCCATTTGGAGGTCGTTTGATACTCCAACGGTTAACCCGGTAACCGTAAAAGCCCCTTTTGTCTTGCAGCCCAACACCCCTTCAAAGTGGCCCAAAACCCATCCAAACGCCCTCCATGCTCTCGGTCGTTCGATCACGATCGCGTGGCTGAAAACCGCTCCTCATTTGGACTCTCCTAGCTCCCTCTAGCTATAAATATGTGATCCCCTCCGAAAATCCCGCAGTCCAACCCTAGCCTCCCCTTCCTCTGCAATGCCGGACACATCTCCCCAGCTGCCCGGACATGTCCGCCGCCGCCCTGCCCAATCCGGAGCCGCCACCTGTCCGCCGTCGTCGTCCCCGCGGCCGTGGCCCGCCGAGCCCATGCGGGCCCGCGCGAGCCCGACCGCGCCCGCCGCTGCGCCCCGCAGGCCCGAGCCGTCCGCCGCTCGATCCCGCCAGCGCCCCGCCGCCTCTGCCCGCCGGCGACCCCGCCGCCCGGCGCGCCTCGCCGCCCGCGCCGGCCTGGGCCGCCGCCGCCGCCTCGCGACCTCGTTGCCGGTCCACGTCCCCGCCGCCAGCGCCTCCCGCTCGCGCCCGGGTGCCCCGCGTCGCCGGAGCCCATCTGGCTCGCCGGAGCAAGCCGGTCGCCGCCTCCATCCGCCTCCACCATGCTGCCCCGCCGTCTGACGCCCCTCCGCCGCGCGTCCCGAGCCCCTCCACCGCCGTCCCCGCGCCGCCCCGCGCCGGATCCGGCGAGATCCGGTCGGAGGAGGTCGCCCCGGGCCCTTCCTCTCCATCTCCGGCGAAGCTCCGTCCAGATCCGCCACTGCCTCGATATCCGTGCAAGCTAGAGGTTGAGCCCGAAATTCCTAAGTCCCCGGATCTGCATATTTTCATGCCATATTCAACGCATCATAACTTGCTGCATACTGCTCTGTTTCGTGCGTGTAATATGTCAAATTGTTCGTCTCAACGAGTACTTCATTTCTTTCCAGTGCATCATGTTCATTTGGGCTCATCTTGATGCCTGAATCATCGTTGCAAGAGTGCATGTTGTTGTTAATCTGCTGAAACTGTTATAACTTGCTCATTTGTCATTTTTGCCATGATTGATGTGTGCATCTTATGAACTTGAGACCTACATATGTTTTAATCTATGCCATGCATCTTTACAGGGGTGTATGCCATGTCTTTTTGTGATCAATTTGGTGACTAGCACAAGCATGTAAACTAGGCCTTGTGATGTTGTTGATTTCAGTCCCTGTTCTGCTGTTATTTTTATGCCATGTAAACTTGATGCTACAGAGAGATCCATGCTTATTTTGAGATACTTAAGTAAGGATGTTTTGTACATATGGTTATGAGCTATCCATCCATGCCCCTGGTTGCATTTATGGCTTGCTGTAGATTGTTCATATCTTGCTCCAAAGTTGCTAAATGATGTTGCTGTCAGCCTGTTAACTTGAAATTCAATGTTTCCATGATTGTTGTTAGTTATCCATGCACCATACGAACTTGCTCTTGCCATGCTTAGCTTCATAAACATGTCTTCTTGCTGCTGGTTGCCTTGCCATGCCATGTATTGCTCTGTAGTGAGTGGTTCAAGCTCACCAACATGCCTACTTATTGTTGTTCCTGCCATGTTTGAATCTGTCATATAATTTGCCATGTTTACATGGGTGCCATCATATTTTATGTGCCCTTTTGGCTCATGGTCAGTAAAGGACTTTTGTTCTATGCAATTAGTAGATTCATGCCATGCCTTTGTTTGCCATGATAAGTTCCTGTAACATGTTGTTTGATAGCTCTAAACATTGCAACCTGATGTTATTTCCTAATAAGTCTGAAACTGTTATTATTTGCAATCTTGTCATGTGTGTTTGAGCATGTTCTACTGATTTCTGGAGATAGCTCAGTGTTCATGTTTTGTTATGCTTTACCTGTACATCATGACCATGCCTTTTGATTTCATATTGAGGTGCTGTAGCATATTGTTTTGATGCTTGCAATATGCCTAGTTGCTGTTATGGACAGATTGTTGTCATATCTTGTATAGAGTGTATGTGTTGAACCGTTGCTCCGTTTTGAGTGTGCTCTATATGAAACTTGCTTGTTTTTGCATGTAGCTTCATATTATCATGTTGCATCCTTGTTTTGGTGTGTTTGCTTGATGTTTGGATGCATTTTGCATCAATGCCATGGTTAACTTGTTTTGCTCATATCTTCTAGGTCGTAGCTCCGAATCTAATGAACTTTATATGTAACTTGACTAGAATCCCGTGTAGATCATCTTAGTGCATCTTAACTTGTTGTTTAACAACTTGAACATAAGGTTTATTCAGATCTGGACCAACTTCGAAATTTGCATATGAGGACTTACAGGAATTGTTATATGTTGTTCCCGGCCTCATTTAAACTTGCTTTGATGAGTTGCTCTTGTTTGCATCATCTCTTGCCATGAGTAGCTTCATGTAGCTTTGTCATGCATCATGCTTGTTGAGCATCATGCCTTGTTCATGTGTGGTGTGTTTACTATGTTGTGTGCTTCTTCTCGATAGTTCCTGTTTCGTTGCGATCGTGAGGATTCGTTCGTCTACGCTTGGTTCGTCTTTGTGGCTTCATCTTCTTCATGGACTCGTTCTTCTTCCTTGCGGGATTTCAGGCAAGATGACCGCTACCCTAGATCTCACTACTATCATTGCTATGCTAGTTGCTTCGTTCTATCGCTATGCTGCATCACCTATCTTTTGCTCATCAAGCCTCCCAGATTGCCATGAACCTCTAACCTTTGACTTCCCTCCTAGCAAACCATCGATTGGCTATGTTACTGCTTTGCTCAGCCCCTCTTATAGCGTTGTTAGTTGGAGGTGAAGTTGAAGACTGCTCCATGGTGGACAGGATTATGTTGGGATATCACAATATCTCTTATTTAATTAACGCATCTATATATTTGGTAAAGGGTGGAAGACTCGGCCTTATGCCTGGTGTTTTGTTCCACTCTTGCCGCCCTAGTTTCTGTCATACCGGTGTTATGTTTCCGGATTTTGCATTCCTTACGCGGTCGGGTGATTTATGGGAACCCCTTGACAGTTCGCTTTGAATAAAACTCCTCCAGCAAGGCCCAACCTTGGTTTTACCATTTGCCTCACCACCACCTACATTTCCCTTGGGAGTAATTAACCCAAGGGTCATCTTTATTATAGCCCCCCGGGCCAATGCTTGTCTAAGTGTTGGTCCAAACTAGAGCACCATGCGGGACCATCCCTTGGCAACTTGGGTTACGTCGATACCTGTACGCTTAGCTTATCCGGTGTTGCCCTGAGAACGAGATATCTGCAGCTCCTATCGGGATTGTCGGCGCATCGGGCCGTCTTGCTGGTCTTGTTTTACCATTGTCGAAATGTCTTGTAAACCGGGATTCCGAGACTGATCGGGTCTTCCTGGGAGAAGGTATATCCTTCGTTGATCGCGAGAGCTTATCATGGGCTAAGTTGGGACAACCCTGCAGGGTATAAACTTTCGAAAGCCGTGCCCGCGGTTATGGGCAGATGGGAATTTGTTAATGTCCGGTTGTAGATAACTTGACACCAGATCCGTTTTAAAATGCATCAACCGTGTGTGTAGCCGTGATGGTCTCTTTTCGGCGGAGTCCGAGAAGTGAACACGGTTTTTGGGTTATGTTTGACGTAAGTAGGTGTTCAGGATCACCTCTTGATCATTGCTAGCTTCACGACCGTTCCTTTGTTTCTCTTCTCGCTCTTATTTGCGTATGCTAGCCACCATACTATGCTTAGTCGTTGCTGCAACCTCACCACTTTACCCCCTTCCTTACCTATCAAGCTTTGCTAGTATTGATACCCATGGTAATGGGATTGCTGAGTCCTCGTGGCTCACAGATTACTACAACAACAGTTGCAGGTACAGGTTTTGCGATGATCATGACGCGAGAGCGATGTTTGCTTGTTTTGGAGTTCTTCTTCTGCTTCTTCTTCGATCAGGGGATAGGTTCCAGGTCAGCAGCCTGGGCTAGCAGGATGGATGTCGTTTGAGTTTTTGTTTGTGTTTCATCCGTAGTCGGATGGTGCTCTGATGTATTGTGATGTTGTATTCGTGTGGCATTGTATGCCCCTTGTATGTATCCCCATCTATTATGTAATGTTGATGTAATGATATCCACCTTGCAAAAGCGTTTCAATATGCGGGTCTATCCTTGGTGGGACCTTCGAGTTCCTTTTGGATAGGGTCGCATATTGGGCGTGACAAGTTGGTATCAGAGCCTTTACCGACCTTAGGAGCCCCCTTGATTGATCGTGCAGTTTGGCCGTTGTCGAGTCTAGAAGAAAACTGTTTTTCGGAATCTAGTTATATCAGAGTGTAGGAATTCTTTTTACTCCTCTGCCTCTTCGTCGCTCTGGTAAGGAATCTTGACGTAGGTGTTTTGAATTACTCCTCTTCCCCTTCAAATTTTTCTTCAGGTTCACGCAGTTGGTTTTC
Organism: Triticum aestivum; assembly: GCF_018294505.1. Lineage (NCBI taxonomy): Eukaryota > Viridiplantae > Streptophyta > Magnoliopsida > Poales > Poaceae > Triticum > Triticum aestivum. The sequence continues at coordinate 555,565,457 of NC_057807.1, forward strand.
CGGTCGTTGGTTCTCTTCTCTTTTCATCTGGTGCATTTCTCGTCAAGTTGACTCGAGCCTCTTCATTGTTGCCAAGTTCAATCCTCAGTTCTTTTCTTTTCCCACCCGCCCACCCTTCTTCCTCTCGAAACCGGAGTCCATAATTGAGTATCCATCCTACTCGTGGGAAGTCTTTGCTTTCTTTCCTCAATGATTTTAACCGGTGTTTTCTCTTCAAGATATTAGTTGGTTCTCCCATCCAGTTTCCTTTGTTTTCCCGCCCTCCCACCCTCTTCTTACCGGAGCCTGAGTCTGTTTTCGAGCATCAATTCCATTCGTGTGGAGCCTCTTCAGTCTTCCCTCAATCATTTCAATCGGTGAATTCTCGCCTCGTTCGTCATTCTTCATCTCTTTTTCTTTTCCGGTGGACGCAATTCATGTTTTTTTGGTAGTGATTATATTCTTCCCTCGGCTCAAATGTTTTCCCCTTGCTCGTTCGCCTCTCGCCAGTTTATCATTCCGGAGTTCGGAAGACATCTCAGGAGATTCGTCTGTGTTCGAATTAATTCGAGGTTGTCACCTCATTCAAATATTTCAATCATTTTGGTGCATCATCTATCTCTTCAACAATCCTTGCCAACGGTGTTTTCTCTTCAGTGGGCCCTAACCCACAGGTCTTTTCCCAGGATCTTACCTGACTCTTATGATTCCCCCGGAGTTATTCTCAATTCTTTTCAAGTGTGACGTAAGAATGGATTCCATCAGTCACATGCCTTCTCCAAGATCGCTTTCAAATTCTTTCATTGTTGGCTCGACCTCTCTGCTTTTCATTCTCCCGGAGTATATCAGTAATTTTGGTGGTGTTTTCCATCATCATTTCAAGACCGAAGAACAGTTTTTCCTCTAATTTTTGTGTGTTATCTCGAAGATTCGTGGTTCTACCTTCATATTATCCTCTCGATTTATTCCATTTGTCTGATGTTCTTTACTTACCCATCCGGATTATGTCAGTAGTTGTTTTCCTGTTTCTTTCACCGGAGGCCATCATTCCAGTTATCGTTCTCTATTTACCCCGGTGCTTCGTTCAAGTGTTCTTTAATCAGCTCATGATCTCTTTGTTCTTTTGCATCTATATCCCCTCTAGCATATTGGTTCTTCTAATTCTTCCCGGTGACTCATTCTCTTTCATCAGTCATTTCCAAATTCTTACGGTGGTTTGTTCAAGATTCTTTTCCTTGTTTATCATATTAATCCATTCGTTCTTTCAATCATACCGGTGGTTCATGAAGACTTTCTCAAGTTTTGTGCTATATTCCCCTTAATCCTTTTCAAGAAGAATAAGTAGTATGCAAAATCCATTGCTTGTCTTCAATTTAATTTGATGAAGGATAAGCATACAATAAATCTTATTCTTATTTCATCCAAGTGAGTAATCCTTTTCTTCGGAGTTTGTTCTTAATGAATAAATTCTAGTTCCAAGTGTTCTCATTTTTTCTTTTCCGGAGTTCAAATTACTCGGTCATTTCGTCGGAACCTCCATCTAAATCACCGCAAGGCTTTAATCTACTTCTTTCATCCTTCAATTTTATCTCGTCATTCTTTTGTTACCGGAGTTCTTCATGGTGGTTCTTCATGATTTAATTCATTCTGCAAGAGTTCATCAAGTATCATTCCATCCTCTCAAGTTCATGTTCTTTTCCTTCCATCTTCAGCCGGAGCGCTGTCTAAATCCTTTCAGTCTTATTCTTTTCATATCTCGTTCTAACCGGAGTGGTTTCATAGTCTATCTGATTCCGTGAGCTTTCGATTCACATCATTCTCGGTGTTCCTCTCTTCTTCTTGAGTGCTCTCGATTCTTTGCTTCTTCTCTTGAGTTCTTGTTTCACCTCATCCATTTTCCCTTCCGTCTCGGTCCTAAGATCTCGGAACGAGATCTCTTGTTAGTGGAGGAGTGTCGTAACGCCCCGGATTCGATGCGCTAGGTGTCTGCCAGTTATTCGCCGCCGTTGCCATGTCATTTGCTTGCGTGTTGCATTTTGCCATGTCATCATGTGCATCTCATTTTGCATACGTGTTCGTCTCATGCATCCGAGCTTTTTCCCCGTTGTCCGTTTTGCAATCCGGCACTCCTATGTCCTCCGGCATCCCCCTTTTGTCTCTTGTTGTGAGCGGGTGTTAAACTTTCTCGAAGTGGACCGAGGTTTGCCAAGCGGCCTTGGTATAGCACCGGTAGACCGCCTGTCAAGTTTCGTGCCATTTGGAGGTCGTTTGATACTCCGTAGGTTAACCGGGTAACCGTAAAAGCCCCTTTTGTCTTGCAGGCCAACACCCCTTCAAAGTGGCCCAAAACCCATCCAAACCCCCTCCATGCTCTTGGTCGTTCGATCACGATCGCGTGGACGAAAACCGCTCCTCGTTTGGACTCTCCTAGCTCCCTCTAGCTATAAATATGTGATCCCCTCCGAAAATCCCGCAGTCCAACCCTAGCCATGCTCTTGGTCATTCCAAAACCCATCCAAACCCCATCCAAACCCCCTCCATGCTCTTGGTCGTTCGATCACGATCGCGTGGACGAAAACCGCTCCTCATTTGGACTCTCCTAGCTCCCTCTAGCTATAAATATGTGATCCCCTCCGAAAATCCCGCAGTCCAACCCTAGCCTCCCCTTCCTCTGCGCTGCCGGACACATCTCCCCGGCTGCCCGGACATGTCCGCCGCCGCCCCTGCCCAATCCGGATCCGCCACCTGTCCGCCACCGTCGTCCCCGCGGCCGCGGCCCGCCGGGCCCATCGCGGGCCCGCGCGAGCCCGACCGCGACCGCCGCCGCGCCCCGCGGGCCCGAGCCGTCCGTCGCTCGATCCCGCCAGCGCCCCGCCGCCTCTGCCCACCGGCGACCCCGCCGCCCGGCGCGCCTCGCCGCCCGCGCCGGCCTGGGCTGCCGCCGCCGCCTCGCGACCTCGTCGCCGGTCCACGTCCCCGCCGCCAGCGCCTCCCGCTCGCGCCCGGGTGCCCCGCGCCGCCGGAGCCCATCTGGCTCGCCGGAGCAAGCCGGCCGCCGCCTCCGGCCGCCTCCACCATGCCGCCCCGCCGTCCGGCGCCCCTCCGCCGCGCCTCCCGAGCCTCTCCACCGCCGTTCCCGCGCCGCCCCGCGCTGGATCCGGCGAGATCCGGCCGGAGGAGGTCGCCCCGGGCCCTTCCTCTCCATCTCCGGCGAAGCTCCGGCCAGATCTGCCACCGCCTTGATATCCGTGCAAGCTAGAGGTTGACCCCGAAATTCCTGTCCCCGGATCTGCATATTTTCATGCCATATTCAACGCATCATGACTTGCTGCATACTGCTCCGTTTCGTGCGTGTAATATGTCAAATTGTTCATCTCAACGAGTACTTCATTTCATTCCATTGCATCATGTTCATTTGAGCTCATCTTGATGCCTGAATCATCATTGCAAGAGTGCATGTTGCTGTTAATCTGCTGAAACTATTATAACTTGCTCATTTCTCATTTTTGCCATGGTTGATGTGTGCATCTTATGAACTTGAGCCCTACATATGTTTTGATCTATGCCATGCCATCTTTACAGGGGTGTATGCCATGTATTTTTGTGATCAATTTGGTGACTAGCACAAGCATGTAAACTAGGCCTCGTGATGTTGCTGATTTCAGTCCCTGTTCTGCTGTTATTTTTATGCCATGTAAACTTGATGCTACAGAGAGATCCATGCTTATTTTGAGATACTTAAATAAGGATGTTTTGTACATATGGTTATGAGCTATCCATCCATGCCCCTGGTTGCATTTATGGCTTGCTGTAGATTGTTCATATCTTGCTCCAAAGTTGCTAAATGATGTTGCTGTCAGCCTGTTAACTTGAAGTTCAATGTTTCCATGATTGTTGTTAGTTATCCATGCACCCTACGAACTTGCTCTTGCCATGCTTAGCTTCATAAACATGTCTTCTTGCTGCTGGTTGCCTTGCCATGCCATGTATTGCTCTGTAGTGAGTGGTTCAAACTCACCAACATGCCTACTTATTGTTGTTCCTGCCATGTTTGAATCTGTCATATAATTTGCCATGTTTACATGGGTGCCATCATATTTTCTGTGCCCTTTTGGCTCATGGTCAGTAAAGGACTTTTGTTCTATGCAATTAGTAGATTCATGCCATTCCTTTGTTTGCCATGATAAGTTCCTGTAACATGTTGTTTGATAGCTCTAAACATTGCAACCTGATGTTATTTCCTAATAAGTCTGAAACTGTTATTATTTGCAATCTTGTCATGTGTGTTTGAGCATGTTCTACTGATTTCTGGAGATAGCTCAGTGTTCATGTTTTGTTATGCTTTACCTGTACATCATGATCATGCCTTTTGTTTTCATATTGAGGTGTTGTAGCATATTGTTTTGATGCTTGCAATATGCCTAGTTGCTGTTATGGACAGATTGTTGTCATATCTTGTATAGAGTGTATGTGTTGAACCGTTGCTCCGTTTTGAGTGTGCTCTATATGAAACTTGCTTGTTTTGCATGTAGCTTCATATTATCATGTTGCATCCTTGTTTTGGTGTGTTTGCTTGATGTTTGGATGCATTTTGCATCAATGCCATGGTTAACTTGTTTTGCTCATATCTTCTAGGCCGTAGCTCCGAATCTAATGAACTTTATATGTAACTTGACTAGAATCCCATGTAGATCATCTTGGTGCATCTTAACTTGTTGTTTAACAACTTGAACATAAGGTTTATTCAGATCTGGACCAACTTCGAAATTTGCATATGAGGACTTACCGGAATTGTTATATGTTGTTCCCGGCCTCATCTAAACTTGCTTTGATGAGTTGCTCTTGTTTGCATCATCTCTTGCCATGAGTAGCTTCATATAGCTTTGTCATGCATCATGCTTGTTGAGCATCATGCCTTGTTCATGTGTGGTGTGTTTACTATGTTGTGTGCTTCTTCTCGATAGTTCCTGTTTCGTTGCGATCGTGGGGATTCGTTCGTCTACGCTTGGTTTGTCTTCGTGGCTTCATCTTCTTCATGGACTCGTTCTTCTTCCTTGCGGGATTTCAGGCAAGATGACCGCTACCCTGGATCTCACTACTATCATTGCTATGCTAGTTGCTTCGTTCTATCGCTATGCTGTGTCACCTATCTTTTGCTCATCAAGCCTCCCAAATTGCCATGAACCTCTAACCTTTGACACCCCTCCTAGCAAACCATTAATTGGCTATGTTACCGCTTTGCTCAGCCCCTCTTATAGCATTGTTAGTTGCAGGTGAAGTTGAAGATTGCTCCATGGTGGACAGGATTATGTTGGGATATCACAATATCTCTTATTTAATTAATGCATCTATATATTTGGTAAAGGGTGGAAGACTCGGCCTTATGCCTGGTGTTTTGTTCCACTCTTGCCGCCCTAGTTTCCGTCATACCGGTGTTATGTTCCCGGATTTTGCGTTCCTTACGCGGTCGGGTGATTTATGGGACCCCCTTGACAGTTCGCTTTGAATAAAACTCCTCCAGCAAGGCCCAACCTTGGTTTTACCATTTGCCTCACCACCACCTACATTTCCCTTGGGAGTAATTAACCCAAGGGTCATATTTATTATAGCCCCGGGGCCAATGCTTGTCTAAGTGTTGGTCCAAACTAGAGCACCGTGCGGGACCATCCTTTGGCAACTTGGGTTACGTCGATACCTGTACGCTTAGCTTATCTGGTGTTGCCCTGAGAACGATATATGTGCAGCTCCTATCGGGATTGTCAGCGCATCGGGCGGTCTTGCTGGTCTTGTTTTACCATTGTCGAAATGTCTTGTAAACCGGGATTCCGAGACTGATCGGGTCTTCCTGGGAGAAGGTATATCCTTCATTGATCGCGAGAGCTTATCATGGGCTAAGTTGGGACACCCCTGCAGGGTATAAACTTTCGAAAGTCGTGCCCGCAGTTATGGGCAGATGGGAATTTGTTAATGTCCGGTTGTAGATAACTTGACACCAGATCCGTTTTAAAACGCATCAACCGTGTGTGTAGCCGTGATGGTCTCTTTTCGGCGGAGTCCGGGAAGTGAACACGGTTTCTGGGTTATGTTTGACATAAGTAGGTGTTCAGGATCACCTCTTGATCATTGCTAGCTTCACGACCGTTCATTTGTTTCTCTTCTCGCTCTTATTTGCGTATGCTAGCCACCATACTATGCTTAGTCGCTGCTGCAACCTCACCACTTTACCCCCTTCCTTACCTATTAAGCTTTGCTAGTCTTGATACCCATGGTAATGGGATTGCTGAGTCCTCGTGGCTCACAGATTACTACAACAACAGTTGCAGGTACAGGTTTTGCGATGATCATGACGCGAGAGCGATGTTTGCTTGTTTTGGAGTTCTGCTTCTGCTTCTTCTTCGATCAGGGGATAGGTTCCAGGTCAGCAGCCTGGGCTAGCAGGGTGGATGTCGTTTGAGTTTTTGTTTGTGTTTCATCCGTAGTCGGATGGTGCTCTGATGTATTGTGATGTTGTATTCGTGTGGCATTGTATGCCCCTTGTATGTATCCCCATCTATTATGTAATGTTGATGTAATGATATCCACCTTGCAAAAGTGTTTCAATATGCGGGTCTATCCTTGGTGGGACCTTCGAGTTCCTTTTGGATAGGGTCGCATATTGGGCGTGACACTTTCTCCCTTATTTTGTCTACTACTACCTTCTATTCCACCCATAATGCTATGTCCATGGATCACGCTCATGTATTGCGTGAAGAGTTGAAAAGGCTAAAGCGCGTTAAAAAGTATGAAATAATTGCTTGGCTGACACCGGGGTGGTCATGATTTATACTTTGTGCTGAGAAGAGGGAGCATAACAAGACTATATGATTTTGTAAGGATAACTTTCTTTAGCCATGTTATTTTTGAAGCTTAATGATTTGCTTTCTAGTATGCTTGAAGTATTGTTGTTTTTGTGTCAATGAACTGTTGTTTTGAATCATACGGATCTGAATATTCATGCCAAATAAAAGAGATTGCATTGATAAATATGTTAGGTAGCATTCCACATCAAAAAAATTGTTTTTATCATTTACCTACTCGAGGACGAGCGGGAATTAAGCTTGGGGATCCTTGATACATCTCCAATGTATCTATAAATTTTGATTGTTCCATGCTATTACATTATCTGTTTTGGATGTTTTATATGCATTATTATGCTATTTATATTATTTTTGGGACTAACTTATTAACCGAGAGCCTAATGCCAGTTTCTATTTTTTTTCATTTTTTTGAGTTTCGCAGAAAAGAAATATCAAACGGAGTCCAAATGGAATAAAACTTTACGATGATTTTTCTTGGACCAGAAGACACCCAGAGGACTTGGAGTCCAAGCCAGAAGACATACGAGGCGGAGGCAAGGGTGGAGGGCGCGCCCTAGTGGGGGGCGCTCCCCTGCCTTGTGGCCCCCTCGGGAGTCCCCTAACCTACCTCTTCATCCTATATATTCACATATATTCCAAAACCCTCAAAGAGAGCCATGAAAATACTTTTCCACTGCCGCAGGTCTTTGAACTCATTAGATTCCATCTGGAGGCCTTTTCCGATACTTTGCCGGAGGGGGGTTCGATTACGGAGGGCATCTACATCAACCCTATTGCCCTTCCGATGAAGCATGAGTAGTTTACCTCAGAACCACGGGTCTATAGCTAGTAGCTAGATGGCTTCTTCTCTCTCTTTGATTCTCAATACCATGTCCTCCTCGATGTTCTTGGAGATCTATTCGATGTAATCTTCTTTTGCGGTGTGTTTGTCGAGATCCGATGAATTGTGGATTTATGATTAACTTATCTATGAATATTATTTGAATCTTCTTTGAATTCTTATATGCATGGTTTGGTTTGGCCAACTAGATTGGTTTTTCTTGTAATGGGAGAGGTGCTTAGCTTTGGGTTCAATCTTGCGTGATTTCACCCAGTGACAAAGTAGGGGTAACGAGACACGTATTGAATTGTTGCCATCGAGGATAAAAATATGGGGTTTTCATCATATTGCTTGAGTTAATTCCTCTACATCATCTCATCTTACTTAAGGCGTTACTCCGTTCTTTATGAACTTAATACTCTAGATGCATTGCTGGATTGCGGTCGATGTGTGGAGTAATAGTAGTATATGTAGGCAGGAGTCGGTCTACTTGACACAGACGTGACGCCTATATACATAATCATTGCCTTGGATGTCGTTATAACTTTGCGATTTTTTATCAATTGCTCGACAGTAATTTGTTCACCCACCGTATTATTTGCCTTCATGAGAGAAGTCTCTAGTGAAACCTATGCCCCCCAGGTCTATTTTCCATCATATTTGTTTCCGATCTACTATTTTGCAATCTTTTATTTCTAGATCTATAAACCAAAAAACACAAAAATATTTGGTTACCTTTTAGTTCCATCTATCTCTATCAGATCTCACCTTTGCAATTGACCGTGAGGGGGTTGACAACCTCTTTATCGCATTGGGTGCAAGTGTTTGATTGTTTGTGCATGTGCATAGACTGAGGATTTGCTTGTACCTACTACTAGATTGATACGTTGGTTCTTTAACTGAGGGAAATACTTATCTCTACTTTGTTGCATCATACTTTTCTCTTCATGAAAAAAGACAACGCAAGCTTAAGAAGTAGCAAGCGGCGCTGTGGCCGAACCGACAGATGGCTTGCATCCGACGATGAAAATGGCAGAGGCCACCAACTCCATGGTGGCGAAGGGCAACGAGGCGGTAGCGGCGATCGTCCTCGCAGATCAGGCGGAGGAAGGAGACGAGACCAGGCATCTCACCGGCGGCGAGTGCTCCCTCCCTTCTCTCTTTCTCTGTTGTTTTTCTTGCTCTCGCTGGCTGTTCTAGCGTGTGTGATAACGGATTTTGAAGCGAATGGGAAAACTTGTATTGATCGGGAGTTGCAGATTACAATTTATACTATCCGGAGAGTCGCGATGGGAAAGAATGCGTCGGTTCCGGAGAGAGACGCGAGAGGCGTCTGTTGCGTATGCAAGAAAGTGGAGATTTTTTCCCTAATTACATTTGCTAATTAATCACAACATAAAGCTTGTTGCTTTGCCCACGGGGCATGTCGACGGCCTTCTTTTCCGTGTCTCCCCTCACTCAGCTAGTGCTCTGCTTTCTGTACGAGCTGGCCATTCCCAAGAATAATATGTTCCTTCTTCCAGTGAACAACTCTGTTGCGTTAAGAGACTTGTGCGTGTGTCGTTTTTCTTTTGATTTCCCACCGTGGTTGGTAAAAATTGCAATATTATACTATTTTTAAGGTAATAAAGGTTAAAAGTTCGGGCCTACAAACGTTGGCATCAGTATCCATTTTAAAACATCACAAATAACTATATTGTCATTCTAAAACATCACAAGTTTGCATTAGATTTTCCTGTCTAGTGATTTAAGACCGCACCATCAGTAAAATCTATTCCTACATTGGTTACAAATTCGATGAAATGACGAGTTTTAGGCCATGACCCAAGGCCAACCAGCACGACACAGCCACAAAAACAACACAAGGGTGCCAGACGAACGGATCAAGATCAATATCCAAATGCCAGCACGGCACATAATCCAGATAACACAATCTATAACTCCAGCAAGATAATAACCAAAACTCAAAGGAACAGGTCCGTTGTGCAGGGTGCCAGACACTAACAAAAGCGCATTTCACTCGTCGTCGTCCTCGTCATCATCGGCGGCACCGGCAGAGTTGTTGAGGGCGTTGAGCCTTTCGACGAGGCTGGCCTTCCTCTGCTCATAAGTCAGCTTCTTGGGGTTGTACCTGCATGCAAAGACAAAGTTCACAACGCAGCTCACAACAAGGTGGAAAAGAAACAGCAGTCAAGAGTAAATGAACTCAAGACAGTATGATGAAGAGCTTGCCGACTATACCTCTTGTGAGTCTTGGGAGGCGCCTTGGTTGATTTGGCCATGGTGGGATCAGCACGGATGGCAGCATGAACCTTCTTGTAAACTGCTTCCATGTCATCAGCTGAGATTCCCCTCTTGATGTACTCACTGAAGTGAGTTTGGAACTTCTCTGGTTCCTCATCTGCTAGTGACTGGAATAAGAGAAAGGCAAAAGTTCAGTAAGAAATGAAAGAGGAACTAGGGTCATTTCATTGCCCTAGGTACAAGAGCATGAACAAGAGTAATACAAAATCAAGAGAGCAATGGCTTCCAACTCACCCTCATGTAGTCAGCAACATGCCCTCCAAAGATGTACTTGCGGTGAATCTCAGCATCCAGCGACTTCTCGTCCTTCTTAAAACCAGCAAATCTCTTGTCACTGTGGGGAATGTCAAGACCACCATCCAAAGCTCCCTGCAGGACCAAAAATAATTACACCAGCGGCAAAAAAGCTCTAAGGGATAAAACCGATGCATTCAAAAACAAGTAAGTTCTGAAGTTCAGCCAAATAGGGAGCAACTATCACTTGATGCAAATAAAAAATGAAAACAAAAAGCAATAACAATGCCTTTTCACTAGGCCAAATAGCATAAATAGTTGCTTTAGAAACTTGACAAAATAAAGCAGAGCAGCTATAAACAAGTTACAGGGCAATCATGCAATTAAACTCCCAAGTCTATCTAAAGAGGAACAACCAATCATGATTTGCCGATAGTTTCATGCCAAAGGCTTGTGACATTGAGTGTCCATCTGCACTTAAAAAACTGTACGCTAATATCATCGCATACCTTAAGGGCACCAAACACGCGGTTCCCAGTGGTGGTCCTAATAAGACCAACATCCAAGAGCGCACGGAAAGGCCTCCTCTCATCAGAAGGCTCAACAGAGAAGTCCTCACCTGTGGCCTGAGCACAGACATATATTAGTTGTGTCCATCAGAAGCAGCAAATCAGGATATTAGACTAAAAATAATATCAAAGCCAAATTATACCTCAACATTGCCTTCATACTCCTCATCAAGATCACGGTTCTTGAGCACACGACGAGCCAAAAGCAGACCAGTGCAGTAGGCTACATCATGCATTCAGAAAATTAGATTTGAAAAGAGGCATGCATAAGATCACAGCATGCATCTGCACATTCATTCAGTAGCTAAAATCAACCTGCAGCATAGTTGGTGAGGCCAACTTCAAGACCGTAGCGAGGCAACTCATGGGAGTAGGCAGCGGCCATCACGATATCACCAGCAATGGTAGCATAGACAATTTGTGCAGTGACATCCTTGTTGGTCTAAAGTAGTATTGTTAAGAGATACAACATGCCTCCATGGTAACAATAAGCAGAATATAGAAGATTGACAAGTGCACAAATCATAACGAAGAAACTTTGAAGGATACAAATCGCACAACAAAACGGTACTTGGGGGTATTGTATTTGTTCTTGTCCTGGTTCGTGAGCCTCAGCCTGGCCCTGTAGTCGGTCTTCCCCTCTGAGGAAACAAGGGAGAAGGGAAAATCAGGCAATCAGAATCACTGTGAAATTACAGAAGTAGCAGATTCATGGAGAGGCAGGTGTTAGACATACGGCGCCTTCTCTTGAACTTGACTTGGAAACGCTTGGAGTACGCCCTTGTCTTCTGGTTCTTGATGTACACCTACAAGACATATCAAAGAGAAGCATATGAGTGCTACCCAGGAAACACTAGTAATCAATCAGGCGGCACAAACAAAACATTTGTAAGATAAGATACCAAAGTGGTTCATAGTTGTATTTGATGAGGAGAAACATTGAATCTGCCAACTTGGAGTAATCACAAGTATTTCCTAAATACAACCGAGTATACTCTCGCGCGCAGAAACGAAACCCGCACTCTACGAAATGGGAACTTGTTTTCACAGCAGTTGTAAGGCAATTAGAGCAGGCAATAATACTACTGAAGCATGATTCGCGAGCAACAGAATCTCATGAAGCGGCAGAAATCCAGATCTGACACGGAGCAAGCACACCGCAGATCTGACTAGGAAGTGCTAAACCCTTAAGCCCCGAGTCACACAAGCTATGAAGGCAAATCGAAAACCTAGGCGGCGACCACTGCGGCGGAGGCGCACGGAAGCCAGACGCCACGGGCAGCAACGCGCGCGCGGACCGAAGCAGCAGCCATGGAGGAAGAGGGGGCGGGGAGATCGGACGTACCATCGCGCCCGCGGGGAGGGAGCTCCTGCGGAAGGAGGCGGCGGCGGCGCGGGCAGGCGGGCGGAAGGGCAAGGGATGATGGGGAGGCAGCGTGGTGGCGCTTGTATATACGAGGGGGCGGGCCTGGCTGCTTGCTGGGCCGCGGCGTGAGGCGCCCCCGCAAGGGTGGGCCTCTTTCGGTCCGCTTCTAAGGCCCATGAATTGCGTTTCGTTATGTTTTTTTCCCCTCGGCTCGCTGGAGGGCGAGAGCATAACGCCCGCTGTTGCAGTTGCAGAGGGGAGAGAGCGGTTGCTCGTTCCTTCACGACTCGTCTCCCGTTCCGTGTCCCTCCGGCGGATCACCGTTGGCGATGGCGATGGCGGTGGCGATCCGGTCCCTGGTCGCGGCGCTGCTGGCCGGCTGCGTCCTCCTCGCGGTGCCGGCGCCGCGGTGCGCGGTGACGGCGACGGACCACGTCGTCGGGGGCTCGCTCTGGACCATCCCCACGAGCAGCGACCACTACAGCAACTGGGCGGGCAACAGGACCATCTTCGCCGGCGACAACCTCGGTGAGCCCGCCGCCGCCACCGTCCCTCTCGAGTGCGAGTGCTGTTCGTGTTTGATCTCTCACGACGAGAATGCGTGCGTGCGTGCGTGCGGTGTTCAGGTTCGACGCGGGGATGTACGACGTGGTGCAGGTGGGGCAGTGGGAGTACAATCGCTGCTCGTGGGAGGACCCCTACTCAGACACCCTCAAGAGCAGCCCCGCCGTGTTCCACCTCCTCTTCGCCGACGCCAATTACTACGTCTGCACCATCGCCAACTACTGCTCCCTCGGCGTCAAGCTCTACGTCCAGGTCCAGCAGGCCTAACCACACACCTTCTCGCCCTGCAACCTCTGCAGTAATAAACTCCTCCTTTCAACTGCTACTATTTTCTTCTAGTATGTTACTCCAGTAATGGAATTGTACTTAGATCGACAATAATGCAAGTGCATAATAATGTGCATGATGATGATAATGATTACGATGCCAGCCAGAAAACCTGATTAAAAGCCACAAACATGCTCTGCAAAACTGTCCACGGTCCTGCTTAGACAACGTATTCAGAGAGACAGACAAAGAGCGTGCGTTAGTTTTCACGGACAGATTTTGCTTTTATACGAGTGTCACACTACATCAGAAGTAGCCACGTAGCAATTTTCAAAAGACATGGATGGATACAGTCCCGGCGCCATACGGGCAAAAATCAGCTTCATCGATAACACCACCAAAGCACCAGAAGAGAGCGGGCAGGCATCTTGTTCTTGGGTCCCAAAAATGCTTGCTGCCCAACCTAGCTTACTGTTGTGCGCACTGCACTCTTTGGGCACCGCCTCCGGGCATCTCGTCGTCCTCATCGTACGCCTCCTGAGCAGCAGCATGGGCTTTCCGACGCATCTCCTCCTCCATGTTGACATCATGCATCGTCGTCTCCTCGCATTCGTCGAGCTCCATGTCGGTCAGCTTGGATGCAGGCTTTGGTGGAAGCACAGCCTCGAGAGCCTTGCACTGATCCGGTGCCAGCGAGTCGGGGAACTCCACCGTGAAATGAATGTAGAGCTTGCCCTTCATGAACGGCCTCTGGTACATCGGCATCCCCTCGTCGCTGATTGCCTTGAATGAATCTGATCAGAATTTGAAACCAAAGTTATCAACAAGTACAATTTTGCACATAAGTACACAGATTAGTCGCTGTGATCTACGAGGCCTTACCAGGCTTGACAATTTCACCAGGGTTTGATTTAATGAGCAGCTGCCTGTTGTCCAGATGGGTCAGGACGAGTTGGAACCCACAAAGAGCTTCAGTGAGAGATATGGTATGCTCATAGAAGAGATCATCGCCCTTTCGCTTGAACTTTGGGTGTTCCTTCTGCTGGACGACAAATACAATGTCTCCAGTAACAGTGTCAGGCTGAAAACAAAACACACTGTTAGTTTGTAGACATCGAAGCAAAGCTATAATAATAAAGAGTAAAGAATATCATAGACTGAACAAGCATACCGCCTCATCAGCTTCACCAGGGAAGGTGATCTTCTGGTTGTGTTGCATCCCCTTCTCAACATGAACCTCCAGAACTTTCTTCTCCTGAAGAACCTTCTCACCCTTGCAGCCTGGGCAGCGGTCCTTGTCGTTAATACTCTCCCCGGTGCCCTTGCAATCATTGCAGGCCTGCTGCATCTGCTGTATCATGGAAGGCCCCAGCTGACGAATAGTCACTTTCATGCCTGACCCCTGGCAACCTGGGCACCTCATGGAAGCACCAGACTTGGAGCCCTTGCTGAAATAAACAAGGAACTATGTTCAAGAGCAGCACTGCAGAAAACACATGGTCAACTGGGTTAACTGGGAAGGAACAAACCAGACTTACCCCTTGCACTTGGAGCAGAGGACGCTGCGGGAAAGAGAGAGCTTCTTCGAGGTACCATTGTAAAGATCTTCTAGAGAAGCTTTTAGTGGATGGACAACATCCTCTCCCCTCCTTTGCCTTCTGCCCCTGCTGCTGCCACCACCACCACCTGTGCACAAAATATACATATGCAATTTATTACATCAAGACATACACTATATAACAGAGTTTGACGGTCAAACAGGAAAATAGGTTGCCTTCAAACAATACCTCCAAAAGAGGGCCCGAAAAATGATGAAAATATGTCAAATGGATCAACTCCACCACCACCTCCTCCACCCATTCCTTCCTTGAGAGCATCTTCGCCATACTGATCATATATCTCACGCTTCTCAGGGTCACTCAAAACCTCATAGGCTTGTGCCAGCTCCTTGAACTGAAATAAAATTTAAACAACAGATACACCTGAAATAAGCCTTTCATTCTGCAGATCATGGTAAATCAGCAGATGAATTTAGCATGAGAACTAAAATAGTACAGAAAAACAACAATGATATATTTGCGCTCACTAGATACATTTCAATGAGTTCTTGAACAGTTGAAATAGTAAAATTTGTTAAATTTACAGCAAAGCAAGAAATATCTATTACACAACATAGGCAACACAAAAAAGAATTGTATCACTCCACTTCAGCAGAGTATAGCAGAATAAAGAGATTAGAGTTGTCAAGCAGATCGATTACCCAATATATCACAGATAAGCAAGAAGCATATAATAAATAAACCGGCGAACATTCATATAATAAATAAACCGGCGAACATTGTCCAAACAAACTGCCCACATTTAGTAAGGGAATTTGCATCAGAGGTGAAATGGGGGTGCTGTAGGAAATCAAAAGTTCGACATAGATGTCATATGATAAGCATAATAAAAGTCCAAAAACAGAAAAGGTGAATGATCCTTGGTATGAAATACAGACTAGACGCATATTATTTTCCGCCATCAGCATTGGATTTGACACTCCCATACACAATTATCAGCAGGGACAACGTGGATGACCAATGGAATGTATAACCACCCCATGCGATAAGCTAGCTGAAAGATGGGCTTCCATGATATGGAAATGTTGCATGTCCCACACTGCTGCCCAATTGATGCACTCCTAACAAATAACAACGGGCAGAGTCACTGTCGAGGGGTGGTGGAATTGTGGTGTGTGAGGTGACATTCTCATGTATGACTCAGCATCAGATGTCTTCCCATGACACTAACAAAACGGTTGTCCACCTTATAACTAGACTGGAAAAGACGTCTAGAAATATGCATTATCCCCAGATGAATCACCAAGTGAGTACCATCCAACCAGGAGCATTTTTTAAACTACTAAATCTTACTTGACAATGCAGATGCAAAATAACTGGCCCTGCAAAAACATGCAAACAACTGTACTTCTGTTCCCCGAATCTAGCCAAAATCACGCCCAGGGAAACTTTCCTATACGCATCAGTAGCCAGCACTCCGCAGAAAGCAATACCCGCCACCCAAAGATCGCGATCATGACCACTTCACATCAAACCACAACAAGCAGGGCAAGCACTCCCTGACAAGCCACAGCAATCCTCTTCTTTTCTTTCTGCGAATCGCCACAGCAAATCCTCCAAGACGCAACGGGAGCTACAAACCCCAGCAGAAGCAGATCATCACGAATCCACGCAAAACTCGCAGCTCGGCCACATCACAGATGCCCCTACGCGAATTGACTCCCAGCACCGCACGGACTTCCCGCGCCCGATCTATCTAGTTCTACCTTGCCATAGCAGATCGGATCACACCAGATCGCGCCCGAACGGACCCGAAAAGTAGCAGCTAAGATGCGCGATGATCGCAGGGGAGGAAGGGGGGATCGGACCTTCTCGGGGTCTCCGCCCTTGTCGGGGTGGTTCTTGATGGCGGCCTTGCGGTAGGCCTTCTTGAGGTCGTCCTGGGCGGCGTTCTTGGGCACCCCGAGCACCTCGTAGTACTTGGTGTTGTCGCTCTTCTTGGGGGCGCGGCCGAACATCTTCGCCGGCGGGGTGGTGGGATGGGTAGGCCCTCCTCGCGCGCCGCCGGTCGCCTCTCTCCCGCGGGCGTGGGAGCGGAGACGAGGAGGCGGTCAAAGTCGGGCGGCCGGGCGGAGCGAGTGAGAGAGAGAGAGGGTTTGGCCCCGCTGGATACGCCAGGGCTAATGTAGAGACCGGAGTGCGTGAGCTGGCTGCGGAGGCGTATTATGTGTCGCGGGCCGCGACGCGGACCCGAATTGTTTACTGCTCTCGAGGGGAACCCGGCCCCCTGGATTGTTGGACCTGATTCGGTCGCTGGATAGAGATTCCAGCCCAAATGAGCCATCGTATGGGCCAGAACTCCTCTTTGATCGGTCAGTGTCGTACGTCCAGAGCCGTGACGATTTAGCACCCGGGCCCACCCGCGTGGTGGCTGCTCTGCATCTGTGTCTCCGCGGGCTGATTCTGGCAGGAGGCCAGCTGGACAGGAACAGTTCCAAAAGACAAAAGCCAACGACCCCTCTGCATCAGAAAGGCTTTTTTCTAGAAGAAAGAAACGGTTTTTCTTTACGCAGCGCAGATGTAAACGTTCATACATACGCATATACATTTACTCTTATGAATGTATACGTGTCTATCCTCTCTACATGAGCATCTCTGAGAAATTGAGGCGGCATATCATTTTGAGATTGACGAAGTCACCAAAGACGAATTTGTAGTCTATAGGGACGTCTCCTCTCACTAAATGCACATCACCAAAAGGTCTGAAATAAATAAAGAAAATGCGAGCACCGGTATCAAGTCTAAGACTTAAACTCTCATGGGCTGGGGATACCCTTGTCCTCCTAACCATCTAACCACATGTTGATTTGCTGAAAGGCTCATTTTTATACACGTGCTTCCATGTTGTTAAACTCAATTCAGAGAAATGTCCCTTAGCTAGAGAAAATACAGTACAAGGTAGTTAACTATTTTGTGTGTTTGGTAAAAAATCATTTTCATGGACTAGACTAATATGATCCCAGTATGTGCGTGAATGCGTGCAAACAGTGTTTGCTAACATGCCCATGAAACCTTTTTTGTGTGTGCACCACCTGACGGTGTCCTGGTCAAGGGATCTCTCACCACGTCGATTCCTGGCCTGGAGGGCCAGGCTGAGGACCACTGGGTCATTTCCATCGTGGACCACATTGGGCATTCGATGGTGGATTTACATGAAGACATCCGAAGACTTCGCTTACAAGGCAAGAAGACGAAGTCGTTGAGGACTCTACCCCCACCTACGTAGTCGGTTAGGATATGTAACCTTAGGATCCCGAGTATGTTATATAAGTCGGGGGTCGGGCTCGTAGTTAGACACAATATAAACTCACAGTACTCATATATACTTTGTACACACCCCAACGCAGTACACATGAGCAGAACGTAAGGTATTATCTCCTCCATGAGAGCTCGAACCTAGGTAAGACCTTGCTTCTTGTTACCATCCAGCCCAATCGCCTATCCGGGATACCATACCGAAGGACCTGTCGGATTGAGCTCCGACCGTGGTGGTCTCTGCTACTTGTGATATGCGTTGGGTTTTTCCTCAAAGAGGAAGAGGAATGCAGTATAGTAGAGATAAGTATTTCTCTAAGTGAGAACCAAGGTGCATCGAAACAGTAGGAGAATCACGCAAAGCCTCGTGAACAGCACATGCACACACAAAAACAAATACTTGCACCCAACGCGAGCAAGAGGGTTTTCAATCCCCTTGAACTCGTCACTTGCAAGATCAAATCATGTAGTGGTAGATAGATAAATTACAAAATAAACTAAAATAAAAAAATTACAGCAAAAGAATTTAGGTTTTTATAATACGATTAAAGTAGAGCCGGGGGCCATAGTTTTCACTAGAGGCTTTTCTCTCGAACACATAGCATACAGTGGGTGAACAAATTGTTGTTGGGCAATTGATAGAAAAGCGCATAGTTATGACGATATTCAAGGGAATGATCATGTATATAAGCATCACGTCCAAGACAAGTTGACCGACTCTTGCCTACATCTATTACTATTACTCCACCAGTCGATCGCTATCCAACATGCATCTATGGCATTAAGTTCATAAAAACAGGTTAACGCCTTAAAGATGACATGATATAGACAAAGTAAACCCAAATGAATAAATCATGTTGTTTTACCCTTAATGGCAACAATACAAATACGTGTTTTGTCCCCTTCTGTCACTGGGATATAGAGCACCACAAGATTGAACCCATTACAAGACACCTCTCCCACTGAAGATAAATCAATCTAGTTGGGCAAACTAAACGGATAGATCAGAGAGAAATACAAAGTTATAACAATCATGCATAATAAAGTTCAGAAAAGACTCGGTTGCTTCTCATGAATATTCAGATCATAAACCACAATTCATCAAATCCCAACAAACACACCGCAAAAGAAGATTGCATCGGATAGAACTCCAAGAACACCAAGGAGAACATTGTATTAAAGATCAAAGAGATAGAAGAAACCATCTAGCTACTAGATATGGACCCGTATGTCCGTGATAAACTACTCACGCATCATCAAAAGGCAAAAAGGATGATGTAGAAGCCCTCCACGGTCAATTCTCCCTCCGGCAAAGTACCGGAAAGGCCTCCGGATGGGATCACGGAAGAACAGAAGCTTGAGGTGGCGAAAAAACTGTTTCAAGTGGCTCTCTATTGGTTTGGGAATATTTCTAAATTTATATAGGTGGAATTAGGTCAAGGGGTGCTACGAGGGGCCCACAAGCTCAGGGGGCGCCCTGTGAGCTTGTGGCTCACACGTCATGGATCTCTGAGGTAAACCCGTCGGGTGTGAGGCATCCGTGGAGATCAAACAGATGGGAGAGTGCCATGGAGCCATCTGCAAGAGCCTCGCGCTCGCGCAAAACGAATGGTTGAGGCCACTCTCGCACACAAAGGCTCCAAGGAGGCCAATACTCCAACATCCTTTATAGGAGTAATAACCTCAATCAAAATCCGTTATAGTTCTTTACAATCTAAATCGTTGCATTCACTTGCTTACAACCATCAATTCCTAGCAGATTATTCGTTAATCCTTGTAACTAGCAAGGCGAGTGAGACTGACAATCTCCATTACCATTTAAGTTGGGGACCAAACCTATCTAATTGTTGGAAATATGCCCTAGAGGCAATAATAAAAGTATTATTATTATATTTCCTTGTTCATGATAATTGTCTTTTATTCATGCTATAACTGTATTATCCGGAAATCGTAATACACGTGTGAATACATAGACCACAATATGTCCCTAGTGAGCCTCTAGTTGACTAGCTCGTTGTGATCAACAGATAGTCATGGTTTCCTGGCTATGGACATTGGATGTCGTTGATAACGGGATCACATCATTAGGAGAATGATGTGATGGACAAGACCCAATCCTAAGCATAGCACAAAGATCGTGTAGTTCGTTTGCTAGAGCTTTGCCAATGTCAAGTATCTCTTCCTTTGACCATGAGATCGTGTAATTCCTGGATACCGTAGGAGTGCTTTGGGTGTATCAAACGTCACAATGTAACTGGGTGACTATAAAGGTGCACTACAGGTATCTCCGAAAGTATCTATTGTTTTATGCGGATCGAGACTGGGATTTGTCACTCCGTGTAAACGGAGAGGTATCTCTGGGCCCACTCGGTAGGACATCATCATATGTGCAATGTGACCAAGGAGTTGATCACGGG
Source organism: Triticum aestivum (assembly GCF_018294505.1). Classification (NCBI taxonomy): domain Eukaryota; kingdom Viridiplantae; phylum Streptophyta; class Magnoliopsida; order Poales; family Poaceae; genus Triticum; species Triticum aestivum. The sequence goes on from NC_057807.1 coordinate 555,585,708, forward strand.
ATGATGTGTTACGAAACGAGTAAAGTGACTTGCCGGTAACGAGATTGAACAAGGTATTGGATACCGACTATCGAATCTCGGGCAAGTAACATACCGATAGACAAAGGGAATTGTATACGGGATCGATTGAGTCCTTGACATCGTGGTTCATCCGATGAGATCATCGTGGAACATGTGGGAGCCAACATGGGTATCCAGATCCCGCTGTTGGTTATTGACCGGAGAACGTCTCGGTCATGTCTGCATGTCTCCCGAACCCGTAGGGTCTACACACTTAAGGTTCGATGACGCTAGGGTTATAAAGGAAGCTTGTATGTGATTACCGAATGTTGTTCGGAGTCCCGGATGAGATCCCGGACATCACGAGGAGTTCCGAAATGGTCCGGAGGTAAAGATTTATATATAGGAAGTCCTGTTTCGGCCATCGGGACAAGTTTCGGGGTCATCGGTATTGTACCGGGACCACCGGAAGGGTCCCGGGGGCCCACCGGGTGGGGCCACCTGCCCCGGGGGGCCACATGGGCTGTAGGGGGTGCGCCTTGGCCTACATGGGCCAAGGGCACCAGCCCCAAGAGGCCCATGCGCCTGGGGAAACCCTAAAGGAAGAGTCCCAGCAGGGGAAGGCACCTCCTAGGTGCCTTGGGGGGGAGGACTCCTCCCCTGGCCGCCGCCCCCTTGGAGATTGGATCTCCTAGGGGCTGGCGCACCCCCCCCCCTTGGGATCCCTATATATAGTGGGGTAGGAGGGCCTCCCAAACACACCTTATGCCTTTGGTGCAGCCCCTCCCTCTCTCCCAAGTTCTTCTCCTCTCTCGTGGTGCTTGGCGAAGCCCTGCGGGATTGCCACGCTCCTCCACCACCACCACGCCGTTGTGCTGCTGTTGGATGGAGTCTTCCTCAACCTCTCCCTCTCTCCTTGCTGGATCAAGGCGTGGGAGACGTCACCGGGCTGTACGTGTGTTGAACGCGGAGGTGCCGTGCGTTCGGCACTTGATCATCGGTGATTTGAATCACGACGAGTACGACTCCATCAACCCCGTTCACTTGAACGCTTCCGCTTAGCGATCTACAAGGGTATGTAGATGCACTCTCCTTCTACTCGTAGCTGGTTTCTCCATAGATAGATCTTGGTGACACGTAGGAAAATTTTGAATTTCTGCTACGTTCCCCAACAGTGGCATCATGAGCTAGGTCTATTGCGTAGATTCTTTGCACGAGTAGAACACAAAGTAGTTGTGGGCGTTGATGTTGTTCAATATGCTTACCGTTACTAGTCCAATCTTGTTTCGACGGTATTGTGGGATGAAGCGGCCCGGACCGACCTTACACGTACTCTTACGTGAGACAGGTTCCACCGATTGACATGCACTTGGTGCATAAGGTGGCTAGCGGGTGCCAGTCTCTCCCACTTTAGTCGGAACGGATTCGATGAAAAGGGTCCTTATGAAGGGTAAATAGCAATTGGCATATCACGTTGTGGTTTTGCGTAGGTAAGAAACGTTCTTGGTAGAAACCCATAGCAGCCACATAAAACATGCAACAACAATTAGAGGACGTCTAACTTGTTTTTGCAGGGTATGCTATGTGATGTGATATGGCCAAGAAGAATGTGATGAATGATATGTGATGTATGAGATTGATCATGTTCTTGTAATAGGATTCACGACTTGCATGTCGATGAGTATGACAACCGGCAGGAGCCATAGGAGTTGTCTTTATTTTTTGTATGACCTGTGCGTCATTGAAGAACGCCATGTAACTTACTTTACTTTATTGCTAAACGCGTTAGTCATAGAAGTAGAAGTAGTCGTTGGCGTGACAACTTCATGAAGACACGATGATGGAGATCATGGTGTCATGCCGGTGACGATGATGATCATGGAGCCCCGAAGATGAAGATCAAAAGGAGCAAAATGATATTGGTCATATCATGTCACTATTTGATTGCATGTGATGTTTATCATGTTTATGCATCTTGTTTACTTAGGACGACGGTAGTAAATAAGATGATCCCTTACAAAATTTCAAGAAGTGTTCTCCCCTAACTGTGCACCGTTGCTACAGTTCGTCGCTTCTAAGCACCACGTGATGATCGGGTGTGATGGATTCTTACGTTCACATACAACGGGTGTAAGACAGTTTTACACAGCGAAAACACTTAGGGTTAACTTGACGAGCCTAGCATGTGCAGACATGGCCTCGGAACACGGAGACCGAAAGGTCGAGCATGAGTCGTATGGTAGATACGATCAACATGAAGATGTTCACCGAAGATGACTAGTCCGTCTCACGAGATGATCGGACACGGGCTAGTTGACTCGGATCATGTAATCACTTAGATGACTAGAGGGATGTCTATCTGAGTGGGAGTTCATAAGATGAGCTTAATTATCCTGAACATAGTCAAAAGACCTTTTGCAAATTATGTCGTAGCTCGTGCTATAGTTCTACTGTTTAGATATGTTCCTAGAGAAAATTATAGTTGAAAGTTGATAGTAGCGATTATGCGATCAGTAGAAAGCTTATGTCCTTAATGCACCGCTCAGTGTGCTGAACCCCAAACGTCGTTTGTGGATGTTGTGAACATCGGACATACACGTCTTGATAACTATGTGATAGTTCAGTTAAACGGTTTAGAGTTGAGGCACGAAAGACGTTTTCGAAACATCGCGAAACATATGAGATGCTTCGAGGGCTGAAATTGGGATTTCAGGCTCGTGCCCATGTCAAGAGGTATGAGACCTCCGACAATTTTCTTAGCCTACAAACTAAGGGAGAAAAGCTCAATCGTTGAGCTTGTGCTCAGATTGTCTGAGTGCAACAATCACTTGAATCGAGTGGGAGTTGTTCTTCCAAATGAGATAGTGATGTTTCCCCAAAGTCATTGCCACGAAGCTGCTAGAGCTTCGTGATGAACTATAACATATCAGGGATAGATATGATGATCCTTGAGGTATTCGCGATGTTTGACACCGCGAAAGTAGAAATCAAGAAGGAGCATCAATTGTTGATGGTTGGTGAAACCACTAGTTTCAAGAAGGGCAAGGGAACAAAGGGATACTTCATGAAATGGCAATTCAGCTGCTGCTCTAGTGAAGAAACCCGAGGTTGAACCCAAACCCGAGACTAAGTGCTTCTGTAATAAGGGGAACAACCACTGGAGCAGGATTACCCTAGATACTTGGTAGATGAGAAGGCTGGCAAGGTCGATAGAAGTATATTGGATATACATTATGTTAATGTGTACTTTACTAGTACTCCTAGTAGCACAAGGGTATTAGATACCGGTTCGGTTGCTAAAGTGTTAGTAACTCGAAATAAAAGCTACGAAATAAAAGGAGACTAGCTAAAGGTGAGCTGACGATATGTGTTGGAAGTGTTTCCAAGGTTGATGTGATCAAGCATCGCACGCTCCCTCTACCACCGAGATTGGTGTTTGCGTTGAGCTTAGACATGATTGGATTATGTCTATCGCAATACGGTTATTCATTTAAGGAGAATAATGGTTACTCTGTTTATTTGAATAATACCTTCAATGGTCTTACACCTAAAATAAATGGTTTATTGAATCTCGATCATAGTGATACACATGTTCATGCCAAAAGATATAAGATAGTAATGATAGTACCACTTACTTGTGGCACTGCCATGTAAGTCATAATGGTATAAAACGCATGAAGAAGCTCCATGTTGATGGATCTTTGGACTCACTCGTTTTAGAAAAGTTTGAGACATGCGAACCATGTCTATTGGTGTATATGCATGAAGAAACTCCATGCAAATGGATCGTTCGGACTCACTTGATTTTGAATCACTTCAGATATGCAAATCATACCACATGGGCAAGATGACTGAAAAGCCTCATTTTCAGTAAGATGGAACAAGATAGCAACTTGTTGGAAGTAACACATTTTGATGTGTGCAGTCGAATGAGTGCTGAGGCATGCAGTGAATATCATTATGTTCTTACTTCACAGATGATTCGAGTAAATGTTGAGTATATTTACTTGATGAAACACAAGTCTGAATTATTGAATGGTTCAAGTAATTTCAGAGTGAAGTAGCAGATCATTGTGACAAGAGGATAAAATGTCTATGATATGATCATAGAGATGAATATCTGAGTTACGAGTTTTGGCACACAATTAAGACATTGTGGAAATTGCTTCGCAATTAATACCGCCCGGAACACCATAATGTGATGGTGTGTCCAAACATCATAGTTGCACCCTATTGGATATGGTGCGTACCATGATGTCTCTTATCGAATTACCACTATCGTTCATGGGTTAGGCATTAGAGACAACCACATTCACTTTAAATAGGGCACCACGTAATTCCGATGAGATGACACCGTATGAATTATGGTTTAGAGAAACCTAAGTTGTCGTTTCTTAAAGGTTTGGGGCTGCGACGCTTATGTGAAAAAGTTTCAGGATTAATCTCGAACCCAAAGCGGATGAAATGCATCTTCATAGGACACCCAAAACAGTTGGGTATACCTCCTAATTCAGATCCGAAAGCAATATGGATTGTTTCTTGAATCGGGTCCTTTCTCGAGGAAAGGTTTCTCTCGAAAGAGTTGAGTGGGAGGATGGTTGAGACTTGATGAGGTTATTGAACCGTCTCTTCAACTAGTGTGTGGCAGGGCACAGGAAGTTGTTCCTGTGGCACCTACACCAATTGAAGTGGAAGCTTATGATATTGATCGTGAAACTTCGGATCAAGTCACTACCAAACCTCGTAGGACGACAAGGACACGCACTACTTCGGAGTGGTAAGGTGATCCTGTCTTGAAAGTCATGTTGCTAGACAACAATGAACCTACGAGCTATGGAGAAGCGATGGTGGGCCCGAATTCCGACAAATGGTTAGAAGCCATGAAATCCGAGATAGTATCCATATATCAGAACAAAGCATGGACTTTGATGGACTTGCCCGATGATCGGCAATCCATTGAGATAAATGGATCTTTTAAGAAGAAGACGGACGTGGATGGTAATGTCACCATCTATGAAGCTCGACTTGTGGCGAAGTGTTTTCCGACAAGTTCAAGGAGTTGACTACGATGAGATTTTCTCATTCGTAGCGATGCTTAAAGTCCGTCGGAATCATGTTAGCATTAGCTGCATTTATGAAATCTGGTAGATGGATGTCAAGACAAGTTTCCTTACTAGTTTTCGTAAGGAAAGGTTGTATGCAATACAATCAGAAAAGTTTTGTCGATCCTAAGGATGCTAAAAGGTATGCTAGCTCCAGCGATCCTTTTAAGGACTGGAGTAAGCATCTCGGAGTTGGAATGTACGCTTTGATGAGATGATCAAAGATTTGGATTTATACAAAGTTTATGAGAAACTTGTATTTCCAAAGAAGTGAGTGGGAGCACTATAGAATTTCTGATGAGTATATATTGTTGACATATTGTTGATCAGAAATGACGTAGAATTTCTGGAAAGCATATAGGGTTATTTTGAAAGTGTTTTTCAATGGAAAGCCTGGATTAAGCTACTTGAACATTGAGCATCAAGATCTATAAGGATAGATCAAAATGCTTAATAATACTTTCAAATGAGCACATACCTTGACATGATCTTGAAGGTGTTCAAGATGGACCAGTCAAAGAAGGAGTTCTTGCCTGAGTTGTAAGGTACGAAGTTAAGACTTAAAGCTCGACCACGGCAGAATAGAGAGAAAGGACGAATGTCGTCCCCTATGCTTAATACGTAGGCTCTTCAGTATGCTATGCTGTGTACCGCACCTGAAGTGTGCCTTGCCATGAGTCAATCAAGGGGTACAAGAGTGATCCAAGAATGGCTCACAGAACAGCGGTCAAAGTTATCCTTAGTAACTAGTGGACTAAGGAATTTTCTCGATTATGGAGGTGGTAAAAGAGTTCGTAGTAAAAGTTACGACGATGCAAGCTTGACACCTATCCGGATAGCTCTGAGTAGAGAGACCAGATACACATAATGGAGCAATAATTTAGAATAGCTCCAAGTAGAACAGTTGTTTGGAATAGCTCCAAATAGAGCGTGGTAGATGCATCTAGGAGATGACATAGAGATTTGTAAAGCACACACGGATCTGAAAGGTTCAGACCCGTTGACTAAAACCTCTCTCACAAGCAACATGATCAAACATAAAACTCATTGAGTGTTAATCACATAGTGATGTGAACTAGACTACTGACTCTAGTAAACTCTTGGGTATTAGTCACATGGCAATGTGACCTGTGAGTGTTAATCACATGGCGATGTGAACTAGATTATTGACTCTAGTGCAAGTGGGAGACTGTTGGAAATATGCCCTAGAGGCAATAATAAAAGTATTATTATTATATTTCCTTGTTCATGATAATTGTCTTTTATTCATGCTATAACTGTATTATCCGGAAATCGTAATACACGTGTGAATACATAGACCACAATATGTCCCTAGTGAGCCTCTAGTTGACTAGCTCGTTGTGATCAACAGATAGTCATGGTTTCCTGGCTATGGACATTGGATGTCGTTGATAACGGGATCACATCATTAGGAGAATGATGTGATGGACAAGACCCAATCCTAAGCATAGCACAAAGATCGTGTAGTTCGTTTGCTAGAGCTTTGCCAATGTCAAGTATCTCTTCCTTTGACCATGAGATCGTGTAATTCCTGGATACCGTAGGAGTGCTTTGGGTGTATCAAACGTCACAACGTAACTGGGTGACTATAAAGGTGCACTACAGGTATCTCCGAAAGTATCTATTGTTTTATGCGGATCGAGACTGGGATTTGTCACTCCGTGTAAACAGAGAGGTATCTCTGGGCCCACTCGGTAGGACATCATCATATGCGCAATGTGACCAAGGAGTTGATCACGGGATGATGTGTTACGGAACGAGTAAAGTGACTTGCCGGTAACGAGATTGAACAAGGTATTGGATACCGACGATCGAATCTCGGGCAAGTAACATACCGATAGACAAAGGGAATTGTATACGGGATCGATTGAGTCCTTGACATCGTGGTTCATCCGATGAGATCATCGTGGAACATGTGGGAGCCAACATGGGTATCCAGATCCCGCTGTTGGTTATTGACCGGAGAACGTCTCAGTCATGTCTGCATGTCTCCCGAACCCGTAGGGTCTACACACTTAAGGTTCGATGACGCTAGGGTTATAAAGGAAGCTTGTATGTGGTTACCGAATGTTGTTCGGAGTCCCGGATGAGATCCCGGACGTCACGAGGAGTTCCGGAATGGTCCGGAGGTAAAGATTTATATATAGGAAGTCTTGTTTCGGCCATCGGGACAAGTTTCGGGGTCATCGGTATTGTACCGGGACCACCGGAAGGGTCCCGGGGGCCCACCGGGTGGGGCCACCTGCCCCGGGGGGCCACATGGGCTGTAGGGGGTGCGCCTTGGCCTACATGGGCCAAGGGCACCAGCCCCAAGAGGCCCATGCGCCTGGGGAAACCCTAAAGGAAGAGTCCCAGCAGGGGAAGGCACCTCCTAGGTGCCTTGGGGGGGGAGGACTCCTCCCCTGGCCGCCGCCCCCTTGGAGATTGGATCTCCTAGGGGCTGGCGCACCCCCCCCTTGGGATCCCTATATATAGTGGGGTAGGAGGGCCTCCCAAACACACCTTATGCCTTTGGTGCAGCCCCTCCCTCTCTCCCAAGTTCTTCTCCTCTCTCGTGGTGCTTGGCGAAGCCCTGCGGGATTGCCACGCTCCTCCACCACCACCACGCCGTTGTGCTGCTGTTGGATGGAGTCTTCCTCAACCTCTCCCTCTCTCCTTGCTGGATCAAGGCGTGGGAGACGTCACCGGGTTGTACGTGTGTTGAACGCGGAGGTGCCGTGCGTTCGGCACTTGATCATCGGTGATTTGAATCACGACGAGTACGACTCCATCAACCCCGTTCACTTGAACGCTTCCGCTTAGCGATCTACAAGGGTATGTAGATGCACTCTCCTTCTACTCGTAGCTTGTTTCTCCATAGATAGATCTTGGTGACACGTAGGAAAATTTTGAATTTCTGCTACGTTCCCCAACACTAATTGTGTTTAGGTGTTGATTATTGACTGAAGTCAGGTTCTCCATCGGATTGATAACCCTTGTTCTTCTCGGAGAGAAATTTTTGCTGCTCACCGCAAACTCTTACTCTTGAGGGTCCAACAACTATATCAACAAGGCATACATATTAGCTGGGAATATCAGTAGATGTAATCTATTGTTAAGAGGGTCCAGAGAATTATGAAGTTATACATGTATAATTGCACACTATATTTCGATACTCTTATTACAGGGGTGTGTCAAGTATAGTCCGTGTTTAGATCTGCGCTCAAGGAACATGGTTATATTCCATCGACCTTGATCATCGGGGAACATTGAGGAAGAAACCAGCACCATTTAGATCACACTATCTAAGAGTGGGGCGACGGAGAGAACTGTCGCGAACAACCAACAAATTGAAGCCTTGTGACAATCCCCAAGTGCATGGAGTTATTGTAGCACTATCCATTTTGGACGTGGAAGTATATGGAGTGCCAAACGAAAGGGAGCTAAACGTAGGTTTCCCGATCACTCAACCTATGCCACTTACGCAACTACCTATGCGCTTGACGTCTACTATGCTGACGGTGTAATACACCGGAGGTGGCTTCCTAGAGGGAGCCCGGCAGCAGGCTTGCCTCAGGGCCCACGAGGCTCAGTGAAGGTCCAACCATGGGAGGAAAGACCAGAGACCCATACACGCAGCTAAGTGACAGTGGAGTACACCGAGGGTGGCTTCTCAAAGGGAAGCCCATCAGCAAACCTTATGCCCACAAGGTTCCGACGACAGGAGGGAGCCCGAAGCTTCAGATATATCTCCATGGATCGTCTTGGTCCTCAAGTCAAGACGACAACAGATGGATTGAATCTACCCCCTACAAAACCCTAGCCCCACCATCTATATAAGGTGGAGGCTAGGGGCTCTCGTTACCATCTACATCCGTAGAACCATACTCTCGGTAGTCTCATACCTCATCCCCATTGTAAGCCTCGCATGAGATACTATACCATGAATAGAAACACAAAGCAGGACTGTTACCCCTTCCCGGAGGCCCGAATCTGGTAACTTCCTCACATGTGATCTATGATCTGGTACCTCTAGCCATGTTCGCCACCCTACTGAGGGCACCGACGGGTTTATGCACCGTCATTGGCGCGTTAAGCATGGGCTAGGTCGGCCAAAGACCAAACCTACATCGGATCTCCTCTCGATGTCGGCGGCATCCCACCAAGAGAAAGCCTCACCTTTGGCTCCTTCACCTTCATGACGGACGGGATGGGTTGGATCTACATTAGCCCATCGGCCTTCCTCGCCCGCACCGTCTTCTTTGGTGCACTGGCGACCACTACAACGACCTTCATGTATGCGTCCCACCACTCCAGCAAATCGTACATGCGGCCTCACCAGCTCCACAACGCCTTCCACCACTGACTCTCGGTTTAGGAGGTGTCTTTGAGCTATAGAATGCTACGGTAGCGTACCAACGTATGATGCAGGCACGCCTATGCCACCAGGTGGGCGTCAACATCGGAGCCCTGCTGGCCTCTCCGAACTTCCCAACATCTTGGTTACCACTTCCGGCTTGAAAGGCGACGACCCTGCAACAACAAATGCCGATCGAAGTTCGAGCCTTAGCCTCGAGATGGGTCGTTGTGTGATACGTCTCCAACGTATCTATAATTTTTTACTGTTACATGCTATTATATTACCTGTTTTGGATGTTTATGGGATTTACTAAGCACTTTTATATTATTTTTGGGACTAACCTATTAACCGGAGGCCCAACCCAAATTGCTAATTTTTTTTGCCTATTTCAGTGTTTCGAAAAAAGGAATATCAAACAGAGTCCAAACGGAATGAAACCTTCGGGAGAGTTATTTTTGGAACAAACGCAATCCAGGAGACCTGGATTGGACGTCAAGAAATAAACGAGGCGACCACAAGGCAGGGAGGCACGCCCCAGGGGGGTAGGCGTGCCCCCCACTCTCGTGGGCCCCTCGTGGCTCCCCTGACCGACTTCCTTCGCCTATATATACTCATATACCCTGAAAACATCCAGGAGCACCACGAAACCCTATTTCCACATCCTCAACCTTCTGTACCCATGAGATCCCATCTTGGGGCCTTTTCCGGTGCTCCGCTGGAGGGGGAATCGATCACAGAGGGCTTCTACATCAACACCATAGCCTCTCCGATGAAGTGTGAGTAGTTTACCACAGACCTTCGGGTCCATAGTTATTAGCTAGATGGCTTCTTCTCTCTCTTTGATTCTCAATACAAAGTTCTCCTTGATCTTCTTGGAGATCTATTCGATGTAATTCTTTTTGCGGTGTGTTTGTCGAGATCCGATGAATTGTGGGTTTATGATCAAGATTATCTATGAACAATATTTGAATCTCCTCTGAATTCTTTTATGTATGATTGGTTATCTTTGCAAGTCTCTTCGAATTATCAGTTTGGTTTGGCCTACTAGATTGATCTTTCTTGCAATGGGGGAAGTGCTTAGCTTTGGGTTCAATCTTGCGGTGTCCTTTCCCAGTGACGGCAGGGGCAGCAAGGCACATATTGTATTGTTGCCATCGAGGATAAAAATATGTGGTTTATATCATATTGCTTGAGTTTATCCCTCTACATCATGTCATCTTGCCTAATGCGTTACTCTGTTCTATGAACTTAATACTCTAGATGCATGCTGGATAGCGGTTGATGTGTGGAGTAATAGTAGTAGATGCAGAATCGTTTCGATCTACTTGTCGCGGATGTGATGCCTATATACATGATCGTGCCTAGATATTCTCATAACTATGCACTTTTTTATCAATTGCTCGATAGTAATTTGTTCACCCATCGTAATACTTATGCTATCTTGAGAGAAGCCACTAGTGAAACCTATGGCCCCCGGGTCTATTTCCATCATATAAGTTTCCAATCTACTTTATTTTGCAATCTTTACTTTCCAATCTATATCATAAAAATACCAAAAATATTTATCTTATTATTATCTCTATCAGATTTCACTTTTGCAAGTGGCCGTGAAGGGATTGACAACCCCTTTATTGCATTGGTTGCAAGGTTCTTATTTGTTTGTGTAGGTACGAGGGATTTGTGTGTAGCCTCCTACTGGATTGATACCTTGGTTCTCAAAAACTGAGGGAAATACTTACGCTACTTTGCTGCATCACCCTTTCCTCTTCAAGGGAAAACCAACGCATGCTCAACAGGTAGCAAGAAGGATTTCTGGCGCCGTTGTCGGGGAGTCTACGCACAAGTCAAGACATACCAAGTACCCATCACAAACTCTTATCCCTCACATTACATTATTTGTCATTTGCCTCTCGTTTTCCTCTCCCCCACTTCACCTTTGCATTTGCCTTTTCTTCGTCTTCTTCCTATATGTCTTTTTGTTTGTGTTTCCATGTGCCTTCTATTTGCTTGCATCTTTGCTTGCTAAAAATCTATTGATATGGATCCACTTAAAGTGTTCTACTTGGATCATCTTCGATCCTTATGCGCTCGTGTTGAAACCCCAACTAGCCTAGTTGATGGGAAATCTTTAGATGAGCATGCTAATTTTGTGCGTCGCTGTTTGTCTGAAAAAGGGAGACTCTTATGGGATCAAATAAACAGATTGATGTGTTATGCTTGGAATGTTTGTGAAATTTATGATTTTACTTGTTGCTCTAAGAACCCTAAAAAACACCTTCCCTACCTATGTGAGTTTAATGAAAATGAAATATTATCTTCTTATGCAAGGGGTGTTTATAGTTACTATGATATCAAACAAATTAAAGAATTTGTTGCTTTTAAGGGTGCTTATGAAGTTGCTTCTTTGATTGAAAAGTATGATATTACTCTCTACGAATCTGAAAATTTTGACATACTTAAATATTGCTATGAAAACTATGCTCATAATGTCTATGTCAGAGAATTTATTGAGAGAATGACTGTTGCTTTGGAAGAAAATAATGATATGCATGAATCTATAGATAATGATTCTGATGATTTGATTGAAATATCCCTTGATGAACATGATGCTTGCTATTCTTGTGGCCATGATGCCAATATTTATGAAGATGAATTTGCTATAGTTCCTTATGTTAAATATGATATCGTTGCTATTGCACCCATACTTGGTAGTTCCTACAATAAAAAGCATGATTGCAATGATGTTACTATAAATTCTCTTGATGTCAATTGTGCTAATAATATGCAAAACCCTAAGCTTGGGGATGCTAGTTTTGCTATGTCTACTACTTGTTGCAATGATCATGATTGGGGTGATTCTTCTTTTGATCTTGAAAATTTATTTAACCCCCATGATGAATATGAGATTGATAATAGTGTTTGCAATATTATTGAAAGTGGGTTGGAAGAGTGTCAAATTTAGATCCCACATATTTGGATTTTGATCAATCTTATGAAATTTTTGATAAAACTGGGCTTGGAGAGGTCATGACTTTAGTTAATGTTAATCCTTCTATTTTGGAAGAGTGTCAACTTCGCATGCATGTGGATCGTGTTGAAAATATTTTATGTGATAGCTATTTTATTGAATTTTCTTATGATCCTACATGTAATTATTATGAGAGAGGAAAATATGGCTGTAGATTTTCATGTTACTAAATTACCTCTTTTCATGTTGAGATTGCTATCATCTCTTTGTTCTTCCTTGCATATGCTAGCTTTTCCGTGCCTTGATAATTTGTTTGCTTACAAGATTCCTATGCATAGGAAGTATGTTAGACTAGGATGTGTTTTTCACATGCTACATGATGCTCTCTTCGTGTTTCAATTGCTATCTTTCATATGAGCATCATCGAAATTATCAATGCCTAGCTAGGGGCGTTAAACGATAGCGCTTGTTGGGAGGCAACCCAATTTTATTTTTGTTCTTTACTTTTTGTTCCTGTTTAGTAATAAATAATTCATCTAGCCTTTAGTTAGATGTGGTTTTATGTTTTAATTAGTGTTTGTGCCAAGCAGAACCTTTGGGAAGACTTGGGTGAAGTCTTTATGATCTTGCTGTAAAAAATAGAAACTTTAGCGCTCACGAGATTAGCTGCCATTTTTTACTGGAGAGTGATTTTAGGTTGATTCTTTTTTCAGATGATTAATAGACAAATTCCTCATGTCCACCAATTTATTTCAGACTTTTTGGAGTTACAGAAGTATTCGGAAGTTACAGATTACTACAGACTATTCTGTTTTTGACAGATTCTTTGCGTGTGTTGTTTGCTTATTTTGATGAATCTATGGCTAGTATCGGGGGGTATGAACCATAGATAAGTTAGAATACAGTAGGTTTAACACCAATATAAATAAAGAATGAGTTCATTACAGTACCTTAAAGTGGTGGTTTGCTTTCTTGCACTAATGGAGCTCATGAGATTTTCTGTTGAGTTTTGTGTTGTGAAGTTTTCAAGTTTTGGGTAAATATTTGATGGATTATGGAATAAGGAGTGGCAAGAGCCTAAGTGAAAGGATCGATAAAGTTGACTAGAGGGGGGGGGTGAATAGGCAACTAACAATTTCAGCTTTTTTTTACCAAATTAAACATTGCATCAAAGTAGGTTGTCTAGATATGCAACTAGGTGAGCAACCTATATGATGCAACAACAACAAGCACAGAAGCAAGCAAGGGATACAACATAAATAAGCTTGCACAAGTAAAGGCATGAGATAACCAAGAGTGGAGCCGGTGAAGATGAGGATGTGTTACTGAAGTTCCTTCCTTTTGAAGGGAAGTACGTCTCTGTTGGAGCGGTGTGGAGACACAATGCTCCCCAAGAAGCCACTAGGGCCACCGTATTCTCCTCATGCCCTCACACAATGCGAGATGTCGTGATTCCACTATTGGTGCCCTTGAAGGCGGTGACCAAACCTTTACAAACAAGGTTGGGGCAATCTCCACAACTTAATTGGAGGCTCCCAACGACACCATGAAGCTTCACCACAATGGACTATGGCTCCGAGGTGACCTCAACCGTCTAGGGTGCTCAAATACCCAAGAGTAACAAGATCCGCTAGGGATTAGTGGGGGGAATCAAATTTCTCTTGGTGGAAGTGTAGATCGGGGCCTTCTTAACCAATCCCAAGCAAATCAACTAGTTTTATTGGCTAGGGAGAGAGATCGGGCGAAAATGGAGCTTGGAGCAACAATGGAGCTTGGGGGTGGAAGAGGTGGTCAACTAGAGGAAGAAGACACCCCTTATATAGTGGAGAGACAAATCCAATCGTTATCCACTTAACCGGTCCGCGACCTGCGGTACTACCGCCCCAGACAAGCGGTACTACCGCAAGTGCTCACGGTACTACCGCGGCGGACCGCGGTACTACCGCTACCACGGCAGGAGCAAGTCTAGGCCTGAACCTCAAAGGCTGAGGGTGGTACTGCCGCTGACGTGGTACTACCTCTCCCCCTTGCGGTACTACCACAAGGCCAGATTGGACTAGGCTGGGAAGGGCGCGGATGAATAAAAATACATCCGTGCCTACTTCCGCTGAAAATCAAATAGTGCAAATATCCGACATGGTACTACCGTGCATGGCATGCGGTACTACCGCGCAGAGAGCACATGTAAAAAATTACATCCGCCCCTACTTCCGCTCATGTTGCTATGCCAGACCAGGACTCATGGTACTACCGCGCGCATGGGGCGGTACTACCGCATAGGGCGCGGATGTAAAAAATTACATCCGCCCCTACAGCCGCATGAGCGGCTGAGTCTGGTCTGAGGCCACGGTACTACAGCTCCTTAGGAGCGGTACTACCGTGTGCACCTACGGTACTACCGCAAGGGCGTGCGGTACTACCATGGGTGCCTGCGGTACTATCGCTCCTAAGAGCAGTACTACCACATGCCTCAGAACAGCAACACTAGGAATCCTTCTCTTTGCATATATATGAAGAAAACGGAGGATGCTCCAAAGAGCAAAGGGAAACGTGGTGCAGAGGGAGTAAACGTTTACGTGATGATTCCACCCGAACCTTTCCAACGCGGACCCCCTCTTAATAGTACGGCTTTCCTATGACTCAAATCCACCGAAAAGAAACGTAGAAAAATGTCGTCTTCAATAGTCTTCGAGGGGCACCAAACCGTCTTGTGCCTAGTGACGAAACGTCTGAAATACTCAAGGCACATGATTAGTCCGCAAAAGCATTGTCATCAATCACCAAAACACCTTAGGGATAAATATGCCCTTACAATCTCCCCCTTTTTGGTGGGATGACAATACGGGATTGCACAAGGGGAAATAATATAGAACATAGGCAAACCCCACATCTCTAAAATATAGACGAGCTCCCCCCTAGATGCGTGCTATCTAGATAAGTGCTTTGGACTGCACAACACGTATACTAGAATCAACACTCCCCCTATATTTTATAGACAATGCATATCTTGCAAAAATAAGGCTAACATTAAACAAGATAGTAAATATGAGCATAACATAAATAGCACAATATAACATAAGCTCAATAAGGTACGATAGAGTCCATATGTCTTACACCATATGATAGAGCAAGTCTCATGAGCAAACTAAACCAAAGCAAGCAAGGTTCAACGGAACAAACGCGAGAAAAGCAAACACAAGCACGACACAAGAAGCATGACACAAGACTCGCAAATCCCTACACTCTCTCCCCCTTTGGCATCAAGATGCCAAAAAGGCAGAGAGGACACCTACAACACAAGTGGTGGCTCAAGTGGAGTAATCAGTCACACGCTCCTCGTCAGACTCGGTAGCGGGAATGGTCTCCTTGTTGTCCTCCTTAGAATCAGTCCACTTGAAACCTTGTTTTGCCATCCACTCAGCCTCTAGAGTGATGCACTCCTCAGAACCGCCAGAAACTGTTGGGGAACATAGTAATTTCAAAAAAATTCCTACGTACATGCAAGATCATGGTGATGGCATAGCAACGAGAGGAGAGAGTGTTGTCCACGTACCCTCGTAGACCGTAAGCGGAAGCGTTATGACAATGTGGTTGATGTAGTCGTACGTCTTCACGATCCGACTGATCCAAGTACCGAACGTACGACACCTCCGAGTTCAGCACACGTTCAGCTCGATGACGATCCCCGGGCTTCGATCCAGCAAAGCTTCGGGGATGAGTTCCGTCAGCACGACGGCGTGATGACGATGATGATGCTCTACCGGCGCAGGGCTTCGCCTAAACTCCGCGACGATATGACCGAGGTGGAATATGGTGGAGGGGGCACCGCACACGGCTAAGGAACGATCCGTAGATCAACTTGTGTGTTCATGAGGTGCCCCCCGCCCCCGTATATAAAGGAGCCAGGGGGGAGGAGGCGGCCGGCCAAGGAGGGCGCGCCAAGGGGGGAGTCCTACTCCCACCAGGAGTAGGACTCCCTTCTTTCCTAGTTGGAATAGGAGAAGGGGGGAAAGAGGAGGAAGAGGGGAAGGAAAGGGGGGGCGCCGCCCCCCTTCCCTTGTCCTATTCGGACTAGGAAGGGGAGGGGCGCGCAGCCCCCTCCTGCCTCCTTCCCTCTTCTCCCTCGAGGCCCATGTAGGCCCAATAACCCCCCGGGGGGTTCCGGTAACCTCTCGGTGCTCCGGTAAAATGCCGATTTCACCCGGAATGATTCCGATGTCCAAATATAGGCTTCCAATATATCGATCTTTATGTCTCGACCATTTCGAGACTCCTCGTTACGTCCGTGATCACATCCGGGACTCCGAACAAACTTCGGTACATCAAAACTTATAAACTCATAATAAAACTGTCATCGCAACGTTAAGCGTGCGAACCCTATGGGTTCGAGAACTATGTAGACATGACCTAGAACTATTCTCGGTCAATAACCAATAGCGGAACCTGGATGCCCATATTGGTTCCTACATATTCTACGAAGATCTTTATCGGTCAAACCGCATAACAACATACGTTGTTCCCTTTGTCATCGGTATGTTACTTGCCCGAGATTTGATCGTCGGTATCCAATACCTAGTTCAATCTCATTACCGGCAAGTCTCTTTACTCGTGCCATAATGCATCATTCCGTAACCAACTCATTTGGTCACATTGCTTGCAAGGCTTATAAAGATGTGCATTACCGAGAGGGCCCAGAGATACCTCTCTGACAATCGGAGTGACAAAACCTAATCTCGAAATACGCCAACTCAACATGTACCTTCGGAGACACCTGTAGTACTCCTTTATAATCACCCAGTTACGTTGTGACGTTTGGTAGTACTCAAAGTGTTCCTCCGATAAACAGGAGTTGCATATTTCTCATAGTTACAAGAACATGTATAAGTCATGAAGAAAGCAATAGCAATATACTAAACGATCAAGTGCTAGGCTAACGGAATGGGTCATGTCAATCACATCATTCTTCTAATGATGTGATCCCATTAATCAAATGACAACACATGTCTATGGTTAGGAAACATAACCATCTTTGATTAATGAGCTAGTCAAGTAGAGGCATACCAGTGACTATATGTTTGTCTATGTATTCACACATGTATCATGTTTCCGGTTAATACAATTCTAGCATGAATAATAAACATTTATCATGAAATAAGGAAACAAATAACAACTTTATTATTGCCTCTAGGGCATATTTCCTTCAGTCTCCCACTTGCACTAGAGTCAATAATCTAGTTCACATCGCTATGTGATTTAACACCAATATTCACATCTGCATGTGATTAATACCCATAGTTCACATCATCATGTGATCAACACCCAAAGGGTTAACTAGAGTCAATAATATAGTTCACATCGCTATGTGATTAACACCCAAAAGAGTACTAAGGTATGATCATGTTTTGCTCATGAGAGAAGCTTAGTCAACGGGTCGGTCATATTCAGAGCCATATGTATTTCGCAAATATTCTATGTCCACAATGCTCTGCACGGAGCTACTCTAGCTAATTGCTCCCACTTTCAATATGTATCCAGATTGAGACTTAGAGTCATCTGGATTGGTGTAAAAGCTTGCATCGTTGTAACTTTTATGACGGGCTCTTTTATCACCTCCATAATCGAGAAACATCTCCTTAGTCCTCACTAAGGATATTCTTGACCCATGTCCAGTGATCTACTTATTAGATCAAAATTGTATTCCTTTGCCAAACACAGAGCAAGGTATACAATAGGTCTGGTTCACAGCATAGCATACTTTATAGAACCTATGACTGAGGCATAGGGAATTACTTTTCATTCTCTTTCTATTTTCTGCAATGGTCGTGTCTTGAGTCTTACTCAACTTCACACCTTGTAACACAGGCAAGAACTCCTTCTTTGACTGTTCCATTTTGAACTATTTCAAAAATTTATCAAGGTATGTACTCATTGAAAAATCTTATCAAGCGTCTTGATCTATCTATATAGATCTTGATGCTCAATGTGTAAGCAGCTTCACCGAGGTCTTGCTTTGAAAAACTCTTATTCAAATATCCTTTCATGCTATCCAGAATTTCCATATCATTTCCAATTAACAATATGTCATCCACATATAATATTAGAAATGCTACAGAGCTCCCACTCACTTTCTTGTAAATACAGGTGTCGGTGTCAAAACCGGCGGATCTCGGGTAGGGGGTCCCGAACTGTGCGTCTAGGCGGATGGTAACAGGAGACAAGGGACACGATGTTTTACCCAGGTTCGGGCCCTCTTGATGGAGGTAAAACCCTATGTCCTGCTTGATTGATATTGATATTGTCGATGTTTACAAGAGTGGATCTACCACGAGATCAAGGAGGCTAAACCCTAAAAGCTAGCCTATGGTATGATTGTAATTGTTGTTGTTGTGTCCTACGGACTAGAGCCATCCGGTTTATATAGACACCGGAGAGGGCTAGGGTTACATAGAGTCGGTTACAATGGTAGGAGATCTACGTATCCGTATCGCCAAGCTTGCCTTCCACGCCAAGGAAAGTCCCATCCGGACACGGGACAAAGTCTTCAATCTTGTATCTTCATAGTCTTGGAGTCCGGTCGATGATGATAGTCCGGCCGATGATAGTTCGGCCAATGATGGTAGTTCGGCTATCCGGACACCCCCTAATCCGGGACTCCCTCAGTAGCCCCCGAGCCAGGCTTCAATGACGATAAGTCCAGCATGTGTGTAGTCTTCGGCGTTGCAAGGCGGGTTCTCCTTCAAGTTCTACGTACCTGCCGAACAGTGTTCGGCTTCCTCATCAATGTCGCGCGTCTTGGCTTCCACGCCCAATAATGGCCTTCTTCCACGCGTCGTGCGAATGTGAAAAGCCAGGGTGTCTTTTATGTTTTACCCCCTAGTTGTGCGAATAATCTGCCTATAAGGGAGGCAAGAATCCAGATCCAAATCACCATCTTCCTCCCGCAAATACTCATCGGAGCGCTTTCGACCAAGAATCCATTCCATCATGGACCGTCAACGCGGCTCCTCTTCTCGCGGTCCCAGCCCTTTGCCAGGAGATTGGAGGAGATGCTCTGTTCCGCACAATGACCTGGTGAAGCTCCAAGCGGGGGGATATCTCCCTCCGGCCTTCATGGTTCCGGTTCGAGCCGGGCTGGCCACCTACAAAGGTGGGAAGCAGGCGGAGGTTACCCCAAGTCCCAACAAAGGGGAGCGGGTATGCTTCGTCCCCTATCTGATAAGGGGGCTCGGATTTCCTGTACATCCATTCCTCCGCGGGCTCCTGGAGTTCTACGGACTCCAGCTTCATCACCTCACGCCCACCTCAATCCTGCATATTGCGAGTTACGTAGCTCTTTGCGAGCTATTCCTGGGCGTCGAGCCCCATTTCACGCTGTGGAAGAGGTTGTTCTGCCTTGTACCCCGCTCTCACGAGGGGTCCATATATCAAGTGGGCGGCGCCGAAATATGGCGCATTGCCGGGACCGGATATCCATCCGGAACCCCTAAGAAGGCGTCCGAAGACTGGCCTTCAGAATGGTTTTATATAGAAGACGCTCCGCTGCCGGACCCTGTTCGGATCGGCCTCCTAGAGTTCAGCAATGCTCCTCTGAAGAAACGCCTTAGTTAGCGTCCACAGAGCCCCCAACTGGAGGAAGACAAGAGCGTCCATTATTTGATGGGCCGAATAAGGTTACTGGCCCATGCTGGGTTAACCATGATTGGAGTCATGGCAACATGCATTATGCGGGGGGTGCAGCCACTACAATACAGCGGCCACCCCATGTGGGATTTCAACGGGGAGGACGATGCCACCCGTCATGGCCGCAAAGGGCCGGATTCGGTCGAAGATCTGGTGACGATCCTGTCCGGCCTGTATAAGGGGGAGAAGGAGGATTTCCTTCGGACGAACCCGTTAAATGGGTTCTCCATGAATAATCCCCGGCCTTGGGTAAGCGGACACTCTGCGTGCCCGACCCATGCTTTTCGAAACTTAAGTTTCTTATATTGTGTTCTTCTTTCGACGCAGGAGCTGCGCCGGATCGTGGAGGACATGCTAAGTCCAGCTCCGCAACCCGAGGATCCAGAGAGATCCCGGGATCCGGCCTCCGAAGAGGATCCGGACATAATGGTGGAGCTAATTGACGGGGTGTTCCACCAGCTCAGCATGGACAATGCTTTAGTTGCCATCACGGCCGACTATTCCGGACTATATCCGGCTTCCCAGGTGATTGCGACCGAAGTCCCGACACCGTCATTCCTTCCTTGCTTATTTCTAACCACCGTATACGATGGCGCTGTGCAGGAGGCGCCCCTAGGGCGAGAAGCCAAGCCCGCGGTGGCTGGTCAACAAAGGCCAGTCCAGACCAGTAGGCGGAAGAGGAGCGCGGCGCGGACTGAAACGTCGCCGCAAAGGTGTATCTCACAATTCATTATTTAGAGCAACGTTCCTAGGGAGCGTTTGAGTGCTCATGACTTTTGTAGGGAAAAAAGCATCCGCCGGACTGCGGGCGTGGAGGTTGCCAATCCAACCTCTACCAGCCAGGCTCCAACACCTGGTCTGGAGGGGGAGGCGAGCGCAAGGCGCGACCCGGACGTTCCTCCGACGGAGGATGCCGACAGACTGTCCGCCACCAAGTCTGAGGTGGAGAGTGCCCTGAATCACAGGCGCCGCCGGACAGTATTTCGTGACGCGTGCTTCTCCCCCGAGGCGTTGAATGCCTTTAATGCGGCGGACGCGCACCTTCGTGCTGCTCAAGATGGTTTTACCAGAGCCACGGAGCAGTATGTAAAAGACATACGGGTAAGAGAATTTAATAGTTGTATATGCCAGTAGCCCCCGAGACTTAAAGTAGTTATATTAACTGATTTAAGGATCATATGAAACGTAGGATCTTATCGAGAAGAATACCCAACTATCTCAGGAGCTGCAAGAGTGCAAGGCCCAACTTGAGGCCGCACTCTCTGGCACAGGAGGAAACACAGGGACCTCTCCTAGTAACGCATTATTTTAGAAAGATAAGTAGCGTTTGGCCTGTGCGCAAGTCTAAAAAATGACATTGCAGGTGCTGCCGGACAAGATCCGGACAGGCAAGAACTTCTGCGCCAACTAAAGGCCGGCGAGAGGGTGCTGCATAAGGTGCATCATGAAAGGAACAAGCTATAGGATTCCCATGCCCAGCTTGGAGAAGAGCTGAAAGGCGTTCGGGCCGAGCTATCGGGCTCTGTTAAGGAGAATCAGCGGCTTCGTCGCGACATCTATAGTAAGTGCTTGAGCGAACTCCTTTGAAAAGAAGAGTTCGGCGAGGTAGTCAAGTTAACAGAATATGTCTGCAGGTATGCTCACAGGTCGCCCTGCGGAGGAGATGCCCATATCAACGGTTGACCAACTTCCCGAATTGTTGCAACTGATCGAACGAGTTCGGCAGGTAATGAGCGGCGTCATCCAGGCTTTATGGCCAGCCTTCTCCTTACCCGAGGGTCTTGGGGAGCTTGCGGAGAAGCTTCAGGGAGTGCGGCAGCGCTTCCATTTATGGAAGATTTCGGCCTGCCGCCAAGGTGCCAGGGAGGCCTGGGCCATGGTAAAGACACGGTACAAGAAGGCGGATCCCAACCACATGGCCGAAGTCGGACCTGTGGGGCCCGATGGGAAGGAGATCCCTGTGAGTTTAGTATACGGCCAAGTAGAGTTGGCCGCTAAATTTTCCCAACAGGACTGTAAATTAGACAGCCTGTTAGACGGGATTGAAGAAGAATATAATCAGTCGATTTGACAATGTATTATAAAATGACATGTAAAATGCCTTCTAGCCGGATTGTAGATCGTTTGTCTTTGCCGACTTTTCGCTTCGACCTCGGGACCCTAGAGTCCGGAGTGTGTCCGAATACCTTCTCGGTTATGAAACAACCAGGGTATGCATGGAGACCAGGCGTAGGGGTCATTAGTGCTTTATCAGACAAGTGCCCAACTAGTTATGTTATATTACATGGGTAGTAAGAAACATCTTCCAGGGAGAATAGTTCCGTTAAGGGTTCCTTTCCTCTGGGGGTGGCATGCCCTAAAGTGCATGTCCGGACTGCGAAAAAAGCAGAAAAACATCTGGGGGCAGATAAATAAGTAGATAAAAAATAATCTTTTAAGTCACCGACCGAATATTCCCTTAAGAACGCTAGCTTTCGGCTTCACCCAGTCTGAGGTACACATCCGGCTGACCCGGCAGTAACAATCGCAGAGGTGCTCCCCTTTACCTCCTAGCTGAACAATCAGGAACGTAGGGGTAAGCACAGGAGCCAGGCAACCCAGCTTGGCCAAAACTTAAGTCATATCAATGCATATAATGGTGAATAAAAGGTACATGTGGAGGCTTGACACATGTGCTGGGCATGAAGCCCTTATACTTAAGCTTCTGGTAAAGAAGCCCCCAGGTATAATGAGTGCGGATAGCACATCAATTACGCGCGAACGTTGCGCAAGTAGGCCCTTTAAGGCTTGGATGAATAGGGTTGAGAAGAAAAAGATAAACAAAAGGCAGCTGAAGTAAAAAAATTTTGGACGGGGGGAAAGGGACGAACACTTAGTCCGGCGCTAGGCATAGAATCTTTGGAGGCGGGCTGAGTTCCATGGGTTCGGCTCGAGTCGGTTATCCGATGCATTTCGTAGACGGTACGCTCCGCCGGTCAGGACTTGATCGATGATGAAGGGGCCTTCCCATTTGGGCTTGAGTTTGTCCTTTTTCTTGTCCGGCAGGCATAGAACCAGTTCGCCGACGTTGTAAGTCTTGGCCCGTACTTATCTGCTTTGGTATCTTCGAGCCTGCTGCTGATAGAATGCAGAACGAGCCTTGGCGACGTCGCGTTCTTCCTCCAATGCGTCCAAGCTGTCCTACCGATCCAACTCGTCTTCTCTTTCTTCGTACATGCGCACTCTAGGTGAGTCATGAATTATGTCGTAGGGCAAAACTGCTTCTGCGCCGTATACCATAAAAAATGGTGTGAATCCGGTAGTACGGTTAGGCGTTGTCCGCAGCCCCCAGAGTACGGAGTCGAGCTCCTCTACCTAGTGCGTGTTAGATTTCGTAAGGGACGGCACTAGTCTAGGTTTGACGCCGCTCATTATTAGACCATTTGCTCGTTCCACTTGACCGTTGGTTTGAGGATGATAGACTGAAGCGTAATCGAGCTTGATGCCCATATTTTTGCACCATGATTTAACCTCATCGGCCGTGAAGTTCGTGCCGTTATCGGTGATGATGCTGTGGGGGACACCATAACGGTGTACTACCCCGGATATAAAGTCTATCACTGGTCCGGACTCTGCCGTTTTAACTGGCTTGGCCTCTATCCATTTGGTGGATTTATCCACCATGACCAATAGGTACCTTTGCTTGTGGGTTCCCCCTTTAAGTGGTCCAACCATGTCAAGCCCCCGGACCGCGAACGGCCAGGTAATGGGTATAGTTTTGAGGGCGGTGGGTGGCATATGGCTCTGATTAGCAAAGAGCTGACAACCGACGCATCTTTGGACTAAGTCCTGAGCATCTGCTCGGGCCGTCGACCAATAAAATCCTGTACGGAATGCCTTTCCTACAAGGGCCCGAGCTGCGGCGTGGTGTCCACCTAGTCCGGCATGAATTTCAGCCAGGAGGTTTCGCCCTTCCTCTTCGGAGATACACCTTGGAAGGACTCCGGTTGTGCTTTTCTTATAAAGTTCTCCCTCATAGACCTTGTAGGCTTTAGATCACCGGACAATGCAGCGGGCCTTATTTTGGTCTTCGGGAAGCTCCTGCCTTAGCAAGTAGGCGAGGAATGGTTCTGTCCACGGGGCAATTACTGCCATTATGTCGTGGGCTGAAGGTGTTATGTCATCGGCTGAATCGCCGGTTGGTGCGGCTTGTTCCGGTTTGTTATTTCCGGACTCCTCTTCCCATAGTACGGATGGCTTGAAGAGCTGTTCCAGGAAGATGTTAGGAGGGACAGTGTCGCGTTCTGCGCCGATGCGTGCCAGTACGTCGGCTGCTTGGTTATTATCCCGGGCTATGTGATGGAATTCAAGTCCTTCAAACCAGGCTGACATTTTTAGGACAGCGTTGCGATATGCTGCCATTTTTGGATCTTTGGCGTCAAAGTCTCCGTTTATTTGGGATATTGCGAGGTTTGAATCCCCGCGCACCTCTAGGCGTTGAATGCCCATGGAGATTGCCATCCGGAGACCATGTAAAAGGGCCTCGTATTTGGCTGCGTTGTTGGAGTCCGTGTACATTATCTGAAGTACGTATTGGACTGTGTCCCCGGTCGGGGACGTCAATACGACGCTAGCCCCCAATCCGGCTAACATTTTAGAGCCATCGAAGTGCATAATCCAATTGGAGTATGCGCCGTACTCTTTAGGGAGTTCGGCTTCGGTCCATTCAGCGACAAAGTCAGCCAAAACTTGTGACTTTATAGCTCGCCGAGGTTTGTAAGTTATATCAAATGGTAAGAGCTCAATGGCCCATTTTGCAATCCTGCCCGTCGCGTTGCGGTTGTTTATAATGTCGTTAAGTGGTACTTCAGAGGCCACTGTTATCGAACACTCTTGAAAGTAGTGTCGGAGCTTCCGGGATGCCATGAACACCGCGTATGCTATCTTCTGATAGTGCGGGTAACGGGATTTGCAGGGGTTAACACAGTGGATACGTAGTATACTAGTTTTTGAAGAGGGAATTTATGCCCTTCTGTCTCTCGTTCGACGACGAGTACCGCGCTTGCAACCTGATGGGTTGCTGCGATGTATAACAACATTGGTTTGCCCAGGTTGGGCGCAGCCAGGACCGAATTTGTTGCCAATATGGCCTTTATTTCTTCGAGTCCGGCGGTGGCAGCATCCGTCCACTCGAAGTGTTCGGTGCGCCTAAGGAGGCGATAGAGGGGCAATGCCTTTTCTCCTAGACGGGAGATAAAGCGGCTTAGAGCCGCCACGCATCCAGTCAATTTTTGTATTTGCTTGAGGTCTTTTGGGATATCTAGCTGTGATAGAGCTTGGATCTTGGCTGGGTTTGCTTCAATTCCTCTACCGGATACGATGAAGCCCAGCAGCTTTCCAGCTGGTATGCCGAAAACGCATTTTTCCGGATTCAGCTTGATGTCATATGCTCTGAGGTTGTCGAATGTGAGCCTCAAGTCGTCTACTAGAGTTTCGACGTGTTTAGTTTTGACGACTACGTCGTCTACGTATGCCTCTACTGTTTTGCCGATCTGGGTAGCCAGACATGTCTGAATCATGCGCTAATATGTTGCGCCGGCGTTTTTAAGTCCGAAGGGCATCGTGTTGAAGCAGAATGGTCCATATGGAGTAATGAATGCCGTTGCGGCTTGATCTGCTTCTGCCATCTTGATTTGATGATAGCCGGAGTATGCGTCCAGGAAGCACAATGAATCGTGCCCTGCAGTGGCATCGATGATTTGGTCGATGCGGGGGAGGGGGAAGGGATCCTTTGGGCAGGCTTTATTTAGGTCTTTGAAATCGACACATAGGCGCCAGGATTTGTCCTTCTTTGGTACCATTACCAGGTTTGTTAGCCAATCCGGATGTTTGATGTCTCTGATGAATCCGGCTTCCAATAGTTTGGCTAGCTCTTCTCCCATTGCCTGTCTTTTGGGTTCGGAAAATCGTCGAAGAGCCTGTTTGACTGGCTTGAATCCTTTTAGGATGTTTAGGCTGTGTTTTGCCAATCTGCGTGGGATTCCGGGCATATCCAAGGGGTGCCAGGCAAAAATGTCCCAATTTTCCCGAAGGAATTCTCGCAGTGCGGCGTCTACATCAGGGTTCAATTGTGCCCCGATGGAGGCCGTCTTTGTCGGGTCCGTTGGGTGGACCTGGAATTTTACTATTTCATCTGCTGGTTTAAAGGAGGTGGACTTGGATCTCTTATCGAGTATCACATCGTCCCTATTCACCGTAGAGCGCAGCGCGGTGAGTTCCTCTGCCGCTAGGGCTTCGGATAGTGCCTCTAAGGCTAATGCGGCTGTCTTGTTTTCGGCACGGAGTGCTATGTCCGGATCACTAACGAGAGTGATTATTCCGCCGGGCCCAGGCATTTTGAGCTTCATGTACCCGTAATGGGGTACGGCTTGAAAAATTGTGAATGCCTCTCGTCCTAATATAGCGTGATATCCGCTGTTGAACGGGGCCACTTGGAACGTGACTTCTTCGGATCTGTAATTGTCCGGTGAGCCAAATACCACATCGAGTGTGATTTTTCCTGTGCAGCGCGCCTCCCGGCTAGGGATTATTCCTCTAAAGGTTGTGCTGCTTCGCTCAATGCGGCTCCAGTCTATTTCCATTTTTTGAAGGGTTTCCTCGTAGATGAGGTTTAATCCGCTGCCGCCATCCATGAGGACTTTTGTAAGTCGAAAGTCGTCCACTATTGGACTAAGTACCAGTGCTGCTGGAGCTCGGGCTGTTCGGAATTTAGGTTCGTCGCTGGCGTTGAAGGTGATGGCCGTGTCACTCCATGGATTGGTTGTTGCTACTTGGTAGACTTCAGCGAGGCTGCGGATTGTTCGTTTCCGCATATTATGTGATGCGAAAGTCTCGAAGACTGTTGATACCGTACCGATGTTGTTGGAGTGGTTTTCCGGGGCTAGAAGCTCCTCTCCACTTTTGGCCACCTGCCGTAATATCCAACATGCTCGAAGGCTATGTGTTGGGACGGCGCCTTCTGTACTGTGAATTTTACAGGGTCCGCTAAGCCATCCCTCCAGTACGGTTCCGTGCCCTTTGTGGGGTTTTTGCTTTTTGGTTTTTGTATCTGGTGCCTGAGTGTAATGCACCCTTTTGTTGCGGACTAGGGTTGTATTCGGGGCCGGATTGTCCCAAAACTTATTTTCGGTTGTCCGGAAACTCTCCATCGCACAGTACTTTCGTACTATGGACGCCAGGTCGGCGAAGCGTGTAATTTCACGACGGCTGACGGTGTTCAAGATTCCCTCGTCCGTGTAATTATTGCAAAAAATTGAGATTGCGTTTTCCTCTCGGCAGTCCTTTATCATGTCCATAACCAGGAGGAATCTGGCCCAGTAGTGATGTACTGTCTCAGCAGGCTCTTGCCGGATTAGAGATAGATCGCATATGTCTGGGCGGGTGGGTGGAATTAAGTCCGGAACCCTACCCATCTCAAGGCTCGAAGGCCGAGAAGTTTCCAAATTTGGAAGCTTGGATTGCTGGACGTTGTCCAACGAGTCTGGTCCGATGCCTGACTTTAAGTTCAGTGCTTGATCGAAGTCCGTCCCTCCGCGGGAATCCGGCATGGGGGGTTCGGGAGCCCGGACATGACTAGTTTTCAATACAGGAGAAGAGTCGCCGCATTGTTCCTCTACCACTGCAACGTGGTGGGTGACCTGGGGAGAGTTAATCTCTCTCAGATCGGTTTTAAGCCCAATCTGATTGTAGTCTGTAGCGACTCCCAGGGCAGCGATGCGATCCAAGAGCTCGTTTACGGACGAGAGCTCTATTGGATCTAGCCACTCGGCGAATTCCGAGCTGACGTGAAGATTGCTTTTGACGACTTGAGAGGTCATTGTCGAAGCGGTGGCCGGACAGACGGTCATAAGAAAACCACCTAGCCAGATAGTTTGGTCGGTGGCCAAGGCTCCTTTGGCGAAAATACCGTCCTTGAAGACGGGAGGAGGCATCCTTCCTATCGGTGACGGCACAGAGGAACTCTCAATGAAAGCACCAATGTCGGTGTCAAAACCGGCGGATCATGGGTAGGGGGTCCCGAACTGTGCGTCTAGGCGGATGGTAACAGGAGACAAGGGACACGATGTTTTACCCAGGTTCGGGCCCTCTTGATGGAGGTAAAACCCTACGTCCTGCTTGATTGATATTGATATTGTTGATGTTTACAAGAGTGGATCTACCACGAGATCAAGGAGGCTAAACCCTAAAAGCTAGCCTATGGTATGATTGTAATGGTTGTTCTTGTGTCCTACGGACTAGAGCCATCCGGTTTATATAGACACCGGAGAGAGCTAGGGTTACATAGAGTCGGTTACAATGGTAGGAGATCTATCCGTATCGCCAAGCTTGCCTTCCACGCCAAGGAAAGTCCCATCCGGACACGGGACGAAGTCTTCAACCTTGTATCTTCATAGTCTTGGAGTCCGGTCGATGATGATAGTCTGGCCGATGATAGTTCGGCCGATGATGGTAGTCCGGCTATCCGGACACCCCCTAATCCAGGACTCCCTCAATAGGCTTCTTCAAAAGTCTGTATAAAACCATATGCTTTGATCAACTCATCAAAGCGTATATTCCAACTCCGAGATGCTTGCACCAGTCCATTGATGGATTGCTAGAGCATGCACACTTTGTTAGCATCTTTAGGATTGACAAAAACTTTCTGGTTGCATCATATACAACTCTTCTTTAATAAATCCATTAAAGAATGCAGTTTTGACATCCATTTGCCAGATTTCATAAAATGTGGCAATTGCTAACATGATTTAGACAGACTTAAGCTTCGATACGAGTGAGAAAATCTCATCGTATTCAACACCTTGAACTTATTGAAAACATTTCGCAACAAGTCGAGCTTAGTAGATAGTAACACTACTATCAATGTCCGTCTTCCTCTTGAAGATCCATTTATTTAACATGGCTTGCTGATCATCGAGCAAGTCAATCAAAGTCCATACTTTGTTCTCATACATGGATCATATCTCAGATTTTATGGCCTCAAGCCATTTCGTGGAATCTGGGCTCATCATCGCTTCCTCATAGTTCGTAGGTTCATCATGGTCTAGTAACATGACTTCCAGAACAGGATTACCGTACCACTCTGGTGCGGATCTTACTCTGGAAGACCTACGAGGTTCTGTAGTAACTTAATCTGAAGTTTCATGATCATCATCTTTAACTTCCTCACTAATTGGTGTAGTAGTCACAGGAACAGATTTCTGTGATGAACTACTTTCCAATAAGGGAGCAGGTACAGTTACCTCATCAAGTTCTACTTTCCTCCCACTCACTTCTTTCGAGAGAAACTCCTTATCTAGAAAGGATCCATTTTTAGCAATGAATAACTTGCCTTCCGATCTGTGATAGAAGGTGTACCCAATAGTTAACTTTGGGTATTCTATGAAGACGCACTTCTCCGATTTGGGTTTGAGCTTATCAGGTTGAAACTTTTTTCATATAAGCATTGCAACTCCAAACTTTAAGAAACGACAGCTTAGGTTTACTGCTAAACCATAGTTCATACGGTGTCGTCTCAACGGATTTAGATGGTGCCCTTTTAAATGTGAATGCAGCTGTTCTCTAATGCACAACCCCAAAACGATAGTGGTAAAACCGATAAGAGACATCATAGATCGCACCATATCTAGTAAAGTACGATTACGACATTCGGACACACCATTTCGTTGTGGTGTTCCGGGTGGCGTGAGTTGCGAAACTATTCCGCATTGTTTTAACTGAAGACCAAAACTCGTAACTCAAATATTCGTCTCCGCGATCAGATCGGAGAAACTTTATTTTCTTGTTACAATGATTTTTCCACTTCACTCTGAAATTCTTTGAACCTTTCAATTATTTCAGACTTATGTTTCATCAAGAAGATATACTTATATCTGCTCAAATCATCTCGTGAAGGTCAGAAAATAACGATACCCGCCACGAGCATCAACACTCATTGGACCGCATACATTGGTATGTATTATTTCCAATAAGTCACTAGCTCGTTCCATTGTTCCAGAGAACGGAGTTTTAGTCATCTTGCCCAAAAGGCACGGTTCGCAAGCATCAAATGATTCATAACCAAGTGATTCCGAAAATCCATCTTTATAGAGTTTCTTCATGCGCTTTACACCGATATGACCCAAACGGCAGTGCCACAAATAAGTTGCACTATCATTATTAACTTTTCATCTTTTGGCATCAATATTATGAATATGTGTATCACTACGATCGAGATCCAACAAACTATTTTCATTGGGTGTATGACCATTGAAGGTTTTATTCATGTAAACAGAACAACAATTATTCTCTGACTTTAAATGAATAACCGTATTGCAATAAACATGATCAAATCATATTCATGCTCAACGCAAACGCCAAATAACATTTATTTAGGTTTAACACTAATCCCGAAAGTATACGGAGTGTGCGATGATGATCATATCAATCTTGGAACCACTTCCAACACACATCGTCACTTCACCCTCAACTAGTTTCTGTTTATTCTGTAACTCCTGTTTCGAGTTACTAATATTTAGCAACCGAACAAGTATCAAATACTCAGGGGCTACTATAAACACTAGTAAAGTATACATCAATAACATGTATATCAAATATACCCTTGTTCACTTTGCCATCCTTTTTATCCACCAAATATTCAGGGTATTTCCGCTTCTAGTGACCATTTCCTTTGCAGTATAATCACTCAGTTTCAGGCTTTGGTCCAGCTTTGGGCTTCTTCGCGGGACTGACAACTTGCTTGTCATTCTACTTGAAGTTCCCTTTCTTTCCCTTTGCCCTTTTCTTGAAAATAGTGATCTTGTCAACCATCAACACTTGATGCTCTTTCTTGATTTCTACCTTCGTCGATTTCAACATCACGAAGATCTCGGGAATCATTTTCGTCATCCCTTGCATACTATAGTTCATCACGAAGTTCTAGTAACTTAGTGATGGTGAATAGAGAATTCTGTCAATCACTATCTTATCTGGAAGATTAACTCCCACTTGATTCAAGTGATTGAAGTACCCAGACAATCTGAGCACATGCTCACTAGTTGAGCGATTCTCCTCCATCTTTTAGCTATAGAACTTGTTGGAGACTTCATATCTCTCAACTCGGGTATTTGCTGGAAATATTAACTTCAACTCGTGGAACATCTCATATGGTCCATGATGTTCAAAACGTCTTTGAAGTCCCGATTCTAAGCCGTAAAGCATGGTGCACAAAACTATCAAGTAGTCATCATATTGAGCTAGCCAAACGTTCATAACGTCTGCATCTGCTCCTGCAATAGGTCTGTCACCTAGCGGTGCATTAAGGACATAATTCTTCTATGCAGCAATGAGGATAAACCTCAGATCACGGATCTAATCCGCATCATTGCTACTAACATCTTTCAACACAATTTTCTCTAGGAACATATCAAAACATATGAAAGCAACAACGCAAGCTATTGATCTACAACATAATTTGCAAAATACTACCAGGACTAAGTTCATGATAAATTAAAGTTCAATTAATCATATTACATAAGAACTCCCACTTAGAAAGACATCTCTCTAATCCTTTAAGTGATTACGTGATCCATATCAACTACACCATGTCCGATCTTCACGTGAGATGGAGTAGTTTCAACGGTGAACATCAATATGTTGATCATATCTACTATATGATTCACGCTCGACCTTTCGGTCTCCGTGTTCCGAGGCCATATCTGTATATGCTAGGCTTGTCAAGTTTAACTCAAGTATTCCGCGTGTGCAACTGTTTTGCACCCGTTGTATTTGAACGTAGAGCCTATCACACTCGATCATCACGTGGTGTCTCAGCACGAAGAACTTTCGCAACACTGCATACTCAGGGAGAACACTTCTTGATTATTAGTGAGAGATCATCTTAAAATGCTACCGTCAATCAAAGCAAGATAAGATGCATAAAGGATAAACATCACATGCAATCAATATAAGTGATATGATATGGCCATCATCATCTTGTGCTTGTGATCTCCATCTTCGAAGCACCGTCGTGATCACCATCGTCACCGGCGCGACACCTTGATCTCCATCGTAGCATCATTATCGTTACGCCATCTATTGCTTATACGACTATCGCTACCGCTTAGAGATAAAGTAAAGCAATTACAGGGCGTTTGCATTTCATACAATAAAGCGACAACCATATGGCTCCTGCCAGTTGCCGATAACTTCGGTTACAAAACATGATCATCTCATAAAATAAAATATAGCATCACGTCTTGACCATATCACATCACAACATGCCCTGCAAAAACAAGTTAGACGTCCTCTACTTTGTTGTTGCAAATTTTACGTGGCTGCTACGGGCTTTAGCAAGAACCATTCTTACCTACGCATAAAAACCACAACGATAGTTCGTCAAGTTGGTGCTGTTTTAACCTTCGCAAGGACCGGGCGTAGCCACACTCGATTCAGCTAAAGTGAGAGAGACAGACACCCGCCAGCCACCTTTAAGCACGAGTGCTCGCAACAGTGAAACCAGTCTCGCGTAAGCGTACGCGTAATGTCGGTCCGGGCCGCTTCATCTCACAATACCGCCGAACCAAAGTATGACATGCTGGTAAGAAGTATGACTTGTATCGCCCACAACTCACTTGTGTTCTACTCGTGCATATAACATCAAGGCATAAAACCTAGGCTCTGATGCCACTGTTGGGGAACGTAGTAATTTCAAAAAAATTCCTACGTACATGCAAGATCATGGTGATGGCATAGCAACGAGAGGAGAGAGTGTTGTCCACGTACCCTCGTAGACCGTAAGCGGAAGCGTTATGACAACGCGGTTGATGTAGTTGTACGTCTTCATGATCCGACCGATCCAAGTACCGAACGTACGGCACCTCCGAGTTCAGCACACGTTCAGCTCGATGACGATCCCCGGGCTCCGATCCAGCAAAGCTTCGGGGATGAGTTCCGTCAGCACGACGGTGTGGTGACGATGATGATGCTCTACCGGCGCAGGGCTTCGCCTAAACTCCGCGACGATATGACCGAGGTGGAATATGGTGGAGGGGGGGCACCGCACACGGCTAAGGAACGATCCGTAGATCAACTTGTGTGTTCATGGGGTGCCCCCCGCCCCCGTATATAAAGGAGCCAGGGGGGAGGAGGCGGCCGGCCAAGGAGGGCGCGCCAAGGGGGGAGTCCTACTCCCACCGGGAGTAGGACTCCCTTCTTTCCTAGTTGGAATAGGAGAAGGGGGGAAAGAGGAGGAAGAGGGGAAGGAAAGGGGGGGCGCCGCCCCCCTTCCCTTGTCCTATTCGGACCAAGAAGGGGAGGGGTGCGCGGCCCCCTCCTGCCTCCTTCCCTCTTCTCCCTCGAGGCCCATGTAGGCCCAATAACCCCCTGGGGGGTTCCGGTAACCTCCCGGTGCTCCGGTAAAAATGCCGATTTCACCCGGAATGATTCCGATGTCCAAATATAGGCTTCCAATATACCGATCTTTATGTCTCGACCATTTTGAGACTCCTCGTTACGTCCGTGATCACATCCGGGACTCCGAACAAACTTCGGTACATCAAAACTTATAAACTCATAATAAAACTATCATCGCAACGTTAAGTGTGCGGACCCTACGGGTTCGAGAACTATGTAGACATGACCTAGAACTATTCTCGGTCAATAACCAATAGCGGAACCTGGATGCCCATATTGGTTCCTACATATTCTACGAAGATCTTTATCGGTGAAACCGCATAACAACATACGTTGTTCCCTTTGTCATCGGTATGTTACTTGCCCGAGATTTGATCGTCGGTATCCAATACCTAGTTCAATCTCGTTACCGGCAAGTCTCTTTACTCGTTCCGTAATGCATCATTCCGTAACCAACTTATTTGGTCACATTGCTTGCAAGGCTTATAAAGATGTGCATTGCCGAGAGGGCCCAGAGATACCTCTCCGACAATCGGAGTGACAAAACCTAATCTCGTAATACGCCAACTCAACATGTACCTTCGGAGACACCTGTAGTACTCCTTTATAATCACCCAGTTATGTTGTGACGTTTGGTAGTACTCAAAGTGTTCCTCCGGTAAACGGGAGTTGCATATTTCTCATAGTTACAGGAATATGTATAAGTCATGAATAAAGCAATAGCAATATACTAAACGATCAAGTGCTAGGCTAACGGAATGGGTCATGTCAATCACATCATTCTTCTAATGATGTGATCCCATTAATCAAATGACAACACATGTCTATGGTTAGGAAACATAACCATCTTTGATTAATGAGCTAGTCAAGTACAGGCATACTAGTGACTATATGTTTGTCTATGTATTCAGACATGTATCATGTTTTCGGTTAATACAATTCTAGCATGAATAATAAACATTTATCATGAAATAAGGAAATAAATAATAATTTTATTATTGCCTCTAGGGCATATTTCCTTCAGAAACATCCTCTCCAAAAAGCCTCATAATCTTCTTGTCACGGCGGCGACTCTCCTTGGAGACAACGTGAGTCCTATACTGCCTCTTTTCCTGCATACAAAACAATGCCTTCATCTTGTTCTTCAGCCTCTTAGCCCAGGATGGCTCAGAGGTGGGAGGGATGTAACCCTCAGAGTTGTCCTCGTCCGCTGCCTCCTCCTCCTCGTCACCCGCATCCACATCCATGGCAGCCGCGGCCTCAGCATGAGAAGTGGTGTTAGCCCACTGAGTCTTGACACGGAGCCTGATGGACTCATGTCGAATCCAACCAGAGGCCTCAAACTCATCCTGAGGGTAGAGCTTATCCCAAGTAGCCGAGATCAAATGAAACAGATAAGGTCCATAGATGGGGACCTTGAGGTTGTAGACCGCAAACCGAAGCTCACACCACATGATATGTGAGACATCAAGTGGTAGCGTCTTAGAGTTGCGCGCTTCCTCACACAGGAGCAGCATGTCCACAAGATAAGCATGCACCTTGTCCTTGTCACCAATGCGTGGAAAGAGAGTGTTGCGGAAGATCCGGTACATGATGTCAAGGAAGGAGTTGAGCACCCAAGATGACTTGCTACTAGAGAGCTTCTTCTCAACATAGAAGGGCTAAATCTTGTTCTTGTTGGCTGACTCGGGATTGGCATGAGGACGAACACACTGGGGTGTGGCGAGCCCCTCATCCTGAACACCAAGCAAAGTCATGAACTCCTTCCACGTAGCAGTCAGCTGCTGACCATTGGTCATCCAAGTCATAGTCCGTTCCTCATTAGGATGAAAGTGCACCGAGGCAAAGAACTGAGCCACAATCTCAGGATCAAAGTCTTTGTGAAAAGAGATGATGTGCTCAATGCCAAATTGCTCCACTAGATCCAAAGCCTCACCAAAGTAGTCCCGGTGCTTCTCTTCCCTCATATGATGCATGTCGATCCAGTGCACATCCACATAGATGTTTCGCTTGGCCTTGATCACATCCAGATAAAATGAGATTCTGCTGCTTGGTCCAGAACAGGTCATTCCCTTGAAAGTTGGCACGAGGATGCACATAGGGATTGATCTTCCTTCGAGAAATGAACTCAACAAGTGGCATCTCATCCATGCCCATGGCGGGTTCCTTGTCCTTGGTGGCGGTGGTCTTGGTCCTGTGTTGGGGGGTATGTAACGCCCCGGATCCGATGCGCCAGGTGTCTGCCAGTTATTCGCCATAGTTGCCATGTCATTTTGCTTGCGTGTTGCATTTTATCATGTCATCATGTGCATTTCATTTTGCATACGTGTTCGTCTCATGCATCTGAGCATTTTCCCCGTTGTCCATTTTGCAATCCGGCACTCCTATGCCCTCCGGCGTCCCCCTCTTCTCTCTTTTCATGTGCGGGTGTTAAACTTTCTCGGAATGGCCCGAGGCTTTCCAAGTGGCGTTGGTATAGCACCGGTAGACCGCCTGTCAAGTTTCGTGCCATTTGGAGTTCGTTTGGTACTCCAACGGTTAACCGGGTAACCGTAAAACCCCCCTTCTCTTTGCAGCCCAACACCCCTTCCAAACTGGCCCAAAACCCATCTAACTTCCCTCCACGCTCTCGGTCGTTCGATCACGATCGTGTGGGCAAAAACCGCTCCTCATTTGGACTCTCCTAGCTCCCTCTACCTATAAATATGTGCCTCCCCCGTCCAAATCGCAGATGAAACCCTAATTTTCCCCTCTGCGCCGCGCCGTACATGTCCGGATCGGACTGGACACGTCCGCGCCGCCGCCCGCAGCCAATCCCACCTCGCCACCTGTCCGCCCGCGCCGTCCCCGCCGCCGCGGCCCGTGGAGCCCATCCGGGGCCCGCGCGGGCCCGTCCGCGCCGCCGCCCAGCCCGCGCCGCGCCGCCGCTCCCTGCCGAGACCCCGCGCCGGCGCGCCCGTCCGCCGCCCGTGCTCCGCCCGATCTAGGCCGCGCCCCTCCCCCGCACCTCGCCTGAGCTCACCAACGTCGCCGTCGGGCATCCCGCGTCGCCGCCGACGTTCGCCGGAACCAGGTGCCGCCTTCCCCGCGCCCCTGCTCCTCCCGGCGGCGACCGGAGCCTTCTCGTCCCCGCCTCCATCCTCGCCGGGCTGCCCGAGCCCCGCCGTGCCCCGATCCGGTGTCCAGCCACCAGATCCGGCAGGCCTGGGCCCGGATCCGCCTCCTCTGCCCAGCCTGCGCTGCCGCCGCCGACGTTCGCCGGCGAGCTCGAGCTGCCGGTTGCCGCGCTACCCGCTCGCGTTGACCCAGCGAGGGCCCCGTGGAGGCCCAGCCCGCCAAGCCTTCCCTGGCCTGCTTCCTCTTCATGGGCCGAGCCCAGGGTGAGCAGTCCTCTAAACCCCGCTCTGGGCGCCTCGTAGTTATTCGTCGCTCACCCATTTTTTTTCTGTAAATCGTCTGCCCCTAAGTTTTTGTCATTTTCATGCCATGTTCAACCTGCTGTATCTCTGTGCATGCAGCTCCGTTTCGTGCGTGTAATATGTCAAATTGTTCGTCTCAACGAGTACATCATTTCATTCCATTGCATCATATTCATTTGAGGTCATCTTGATGCCTGAATAATCGTTGTAAGAGTGCTTCATGATGTTTTCTACTGTCTGTTAACAGAACGAGCTCTTTTGTCTTTTTTGCCATGATTGATGTGTGCATCCTATGAGGTTGATGTCTA
Source organism: Triticum aestivum (assembly GCF_018294505.1). Lineage (NCBI taxonomy): Eukaryota > Viridiplantae > Streptophyta > Magnoliopsida > Poales > Poaceae > Triticum > Triticum aestivum. Next base: position 555,622,973 of record NC_057807.1, read on the forward strand.
CATGTGTTTTGATCTATGCTATGTCTTCTTTACAGAGGTGCTTACCATGTATTTTTGTGATCAATGTGGTGACTAGCACAAGCATGCAAACTAGGCATCGTGATGTTGCAGATTTTAGTCCATGTTCTGCTGTTATTTTGATGCCATGTAAGCTTGATGTTACAGAGAGGTCCATGCATATTTTGAGATACTTCAGTAAGGATGTTTTGAACATGTGGTTATTTTCTATCCATTCATGCCCTTGTTTGCATTTATGGAGTAGTCTAGCATGTCATTTGAGTGCTCTACTTTTGCTTCAAAATGTTTCCTGGCAGATTGTTTACATGTTATTCAATTTGGCCAAGCTTGTTGTAGTTGATCCGTGCATGCTATGGACTTGTTCTTGACTTGGTTTGTTTCACAAACATGCCTTCTTGATGATGCTATGCTTATCTTGTCATGCAATGACTTGTGGTGAGTGAATAGAGCTTGTTAAGTAGGGTACATGATGTTGCTGTTTTGCTAGGCTGAATCTGTTATTTCGTGATGCTATATAAACATGTTGCTACTAATCATTCTATGCATAATCTGGAGATGTTCTATAAATATGTTTTGATCTACATGTCATCCTCTATCCATCCATGCCCCTGGTTGCATTTATAGGTTGCTGTATCTTGTTGTAATCTTGCTCTAAAGTTGCTTCATAATGTTGTTGTCAGCCTGTTAACATTAAGTTCAGTTGTTTCCATGTGTTTTGCTAGTGTTCCATGCACCCTAGGAACTTGCTATTGCCATGCTTATCTTCACAAACATGTCTTCTTACTGTTGGTTGCCTTGCCATGCTATTTATTGCTCTGTGGTGAGTGGTACAAGCTCATCTACATGCCTTCATAATTCTGTTTCTGCCATGTTTGAATCTGTATTATAACTTGCTATGTTTACGTGGGTGCCATCATATTTTCTGATCCTTTTTGGCTTATGGTCAGTAAGGGACTTTTGATCTATGCAATTAGTAGATTCATGTCATGCCTTTGTTTGCCATTATAAGTTCCTTTAACATGTTGTTTGATAGATCTAAACATTGCATCGTGATGTTATTTTTTGCAAAGTCTGAATTGTTATTATTTGCAATCTTACCATGTGTGTTTGAGCATGTTCTAGTGATTTCTGGAGATAGCTCAGTGTTCATGTTTTGTAATGCTTTACCTGTACATCATGCCCATGCCTTTTGTTTTCTTGTTGAGGTCCTGTAGCATATTGTTTTGATGCTTGCAATATGCCTAGTTGCTGTTTTGGACAGCTTGTCCTTTAACTTGTTTCATGTGTGTGTGTTGAACCGTTGCTCCGTTTTGAGTGTGCTCTATATGAAACTTGCTTAGAATTGCATGTAGCTTCATATTATCATGTTGCATCCTTGTTTTGAGGTGTTTGCTTGATGTTTGGGTGCATTTTGCATCAATGCCATGTTTAACTTGTTTTGCTCATATCTTATAGGCCGTAGCTCCGAAGTAAATGAACTTTATATGTAACTTGACTAGAATCTCGTGTAGATCATCTTGTGCATCTTAACTTGCTGTTTAACAACTTGAACATAAGGTTTATTCAGATCTGGACCAATTTCGAAATATGCATATGAGGACTTACCGGAATTGTTATATGTTGTTCCCGGCCTCATTTAAACTTGCCTTGATGTGTTGCTCTTGTTTGCATCATCTCTTGCCATGAGTAGCTTCATGTAGCCTTGTCATGCATCATGCTTGTTGTGCATCATGCCTTGTTCTTGTGTGGTGTGTTTACTATGTTGTGTGCTTCTTTTCGATAGTTCCTGTTTCGTTGCGATCGTGAGGATTCGTTCGTCTACGCTTGGTTCGGCTTCATCCGTTCATCTTCTTCATGGACTCGTTCTTCTTCCTTGCGGGATTTCAGGCAAGATGACCGCTACCCTGGATCTCACTACTATCATTGCTATGCTAGTTGCTTCGTTCTATCGCTATGCTGCGCTACCTATACCTGTTTATCAAGCCATCCCAAATTGCCATGAACCTCTAACCTTTGACACCTTTCCTATGCAAACCGTTGTTTGGCTATGTTACCGCTTTTGCTCAGCCCCTCCTATAGCGTTGCTAGTTGCAGGTGAAGTTGAAGATTTCTCCATGGTGGACAGGATTTTGGTTGGGATATCACAATATCTCTTATATTATTAATGCATCTATATATTTGGTAAAGGGTGGAAGGCTCGGCCTTTTGCCTGGTGTTTTGTTCCACTCTTGCCGCCCTAGTTTCCGTCATACCGGTGTTATGTTCCCGGATTTTGCGTTCCTTACGCGGTCGGATGATTTATGGGACCCCCTTAACAGTTCGCTTTGAATAAAACTCCTCCAGCAAGGCCCAACCTTGGTTTTACATTTGCCTCACCTAGCCCTTTTTCCCTTGGGAGTCACGCTCTTGAGGGTCATCTTTATTACAGCCCCCCCGGGGCCAATGCTTGTCTAAGTGTTGGTCCAAACTAGAGCACCGTGCGGGACCATCCCTTGGCAACTTGGGTTACGTTGGTACCTGTACGCTTAGCTTATTCGGTGTTGCCCTGAGAACGAGATATGTGCAGCTCCTATCGGGATTGTCGGCGCATCGGGCGGTCTTGCTGGTCTTGTTTTACCATTGCCGAAATGTCTTATAAACCGGGATTCCGAGTCTGATCGGGTCTTCCTGGGAGAAGGTCTATTCCTTCGTTGATCCCGAGAGCTTGTCAGGGGCTAAGTTGGGACACCCCTGCAGGATATAATCTTTCGAAAGCCGTGCCTGCGGTTATTGGTAGATGGGAATTTGTTAATGTTCGGTTGTAGATAACTTGACACCAGATCCGAATTAAAACGCATCAACCACGTGTGTAGCCGTGATGGTCTCTTCTCGGTGGAGTTCGGGAAGTGAATACGGTTTCTGGGTTATGTTTGACGTAAGTAGGAGTTCAGGATCACTTCTTGGTCATTACTAGTTGACGACTGTTCCGCTTGCTCTCTTCTCGCTCTTATTTGCGTATGTTAGCCACCATATATGCTTAGTCGCTGCTGCAGCCTCACCACTTTACCCCTTCCTTTCCCTTTAAGCTTTCCTAGTCTTGATACCCATGGTAATGGGATTGCTGAGTCGTCGTGGCTCACAGATTACTACAACAACAGTTGCAGGTACAGGTTATTCGATGATCATGACGCGAGAGCGATGCTTGCTTGCGTTGAGTTCTTCTTCTGCTTCTTCTTCGATCAGGGGATAGGTTCCAGGTCGGCAGCCTGGGCCAGCAGGGTGGATGTCGTTTGAGTTTCTGTTTGTGTTTCATCCGTAGTCGGATGATGATCTTATGTATGATGATGTTGTATTCATGTGGCATTGTATGCCTTATGTATGTATCCCAATCTATTATGTAATGATATCCACCTTGCAAAAGCATTTCAATATGCGGGTCTATCCTTTGGTGGGACCTTCGAGTTCCTTTTGGATAGGGTCGCATATTGGGCGTGACAAGTTGGTATCAGAGCCTCGACCGACCTTAGGAGCCCCCTTGATTGATCGTGTAGTTTGGCCGTTGTCGAGTCTAGAAGAAAACTATTTTCAGAGTCTAGTTATATCGGAGAGTAGGAATTCTTTTTACTCCTCAGCCCCTTCGTCGCTCTGGTGAGGAATCTTGACGTAGGTGTTTTGAATTACTCCTCTTCCCTTTCAAACTTTCTTTAGGATCAACTTGTTGGTTTTCCGGTAGTTGTTCCTCAACTCTTTTGATCCGGTGCATTTCTCGTCAAGTCGACTCGAGCCTCTTCATCTTTGAGTTCAATCCTCAGTTGTTTTCTTTCCCACCCGCCCACCCTTCTTCTTCTCGGAACCGGAGTCCGTAATCGAGTATCCATCCTACTCGTGCGAAGTTTTGCTCTCTCTCCTCAATGATTTCAACCGGTGTTTTCTCTTCAAGATATTCGTCGGTTCCCCTTTCAAGTTGTCTTTGTTTTCCCGCCCTCCCACCCTTTTTCTTCCCGGAGTATGAATCTCTTTCGACCATCTATCTCATTCGTGCGGAGCCTTTTCAGTCTTTCATAATTATTTCAACCGGTGAATTCTTGTCTCATTTGTCATTCTTCATCCCTTTTCTTTTTTCCGGTGGATTCAATTCTAATTTTCGGTAGTGAGCATATTCTTTCCCTCAACTCAAGTGCCTTCCCTGCTCGTTCGCCTCTCGCCAATTTATCCTTCCGGAGTGTTCAAGACATCTCAAGAGATTCGTCTGTGTTCCAATTAATTCGAGGTTGTCACCTCATTCAAATATTTCAATTGTTCCGGTGCATCATCTATCTTTTCAACAATCCTTTCCAACGGTGTTATCTCTTCAGTGGGACCTAACCCACAGGTCTTTTTCCAGGATCTTACCTGACTCTTCTAATTCCCCCGGAGTATTCTCAATTCTTTTCAAGTGTGACATAAGAATGGATTCCATCAGTCACATGCCTTGTCAAGATCATTTTCAAATTCTTTTCATTGTTGGCTCAACCTCTTCGCTTTTCGTTCTCCCGGAGTATCTCAGTAATTTTGGTGGTGTTTCTCGTCATCTTTTGAAGACCGAAGAAGAGTTTGCCTTTAAAATCCTGCCAGTTCTCTCGAAGTTTCGCGGTTGTAGCCTCATGTTATCCTCTCGAATTATTCCATTTGTCAGATATCCTTTTCTTATCCATCCGGAGTATGTCAGAAGTTATTTTCCCAATTCTTTTACCGGAGGCCATCATTCCAGTTATCGTTCTCTATTTATCCCGGTGCCTGGTTCAAGTGTTCTTTAATCAGCTCATGATCTCCTTGTTCTTTTCAACTAAATCCCCTCTAGTTTATTTGTTCTTCTAATTCTTCCGGTGATTATTTCTCTTTTCGTCAGTCATTTCCGAATTTTTCATGGTGGTTCTTTCAGATTCTATTTCCTTGATTATCATTCAATCCTTTTCTTCGGAGTTTGTTCTTGATGAATAAATTCTAGTTCCAAGTGTTTCATTTTTTCTTTCCGGAGTTCATTTTTCCTCGGCCATTTTGTCGGAACCCCCATCTAAATCATCTCAAGGCTCATCTTATTCTTTCATCCTTCATTTTATCTCGTCATCCTTTTGTTACCGGAGTTCTTCACGGTGGCTCGTCATGATTCAATTCATTACTCAAGTGTTCATCAAGATTCTTATCAAAGGAGCTCAAGTATCTTTCCTTCATGCCTTTCGAAGTGCAATTAATTCTTCATTTTCTTCTGAAGTGGAGTTTTGCATTTCTTCGTTCTTCTCAGATATTCAAATCTGTTCAACCTTTCCTTCTAAGTTCTTTTCATCCCATTCTTTCAATTCTTCCGGAGGCATTGCATATTCATCTCGTCAAGTGCCATCCCATCTAGCGAAGTTCATGTTCTATTCTTTCCATGTTCAACCGGAGTGCTGCCTAAATCCTTTCAGTCTTACTTGTTTCTCATCTCGTTTTAACCGGAGTGGTTTCATAGTCTATCTGATTCCGTGAGCTTTCGATTCTCGTAATTCTCGTCGTTCCCCTCTTCTTCTCGAGTGCTCTCGATTCTTTGTTTCTTATCTTGAGTTCTTGTTTCACCTCTTCCTCTTTCTCTTCCGTCTCGGTCCTAAGATCTCGGGACGAGATCTCTTGTTAGTAGAGGAGTGTTGTAACGCCCCGGATCCGATGCACCAGGTGTCTGCTAGTTATTCGCCGCAGTTGCCATGTCATTTTGCTTGCGTGTTGCATTTTATCATGTCATCATGTGCATTTCATTTTGCATACGTGTTTGTCTCATCCATCTGAGCATTTTCCCCATTGTCCGTTTTGCAATCCGGCACTCCTATGCCCTCCGACGTCCCCCTCTTCTCTCTTTTCATGTGCGGGTGTTAAACTTTCTCGGAATGGCCCGAGGCTTGCCAAGTGGCCTTGGTATAGCACCGGTAGACCGCCTGTCAAGTTTCGTGCCATTTGGAGTTCATTTGGTACTCCAATGGTTAACTGGGTAACCGTAAAACCCCCCTTCTCTTTGCAGCCCAACACCCCTTCCAAACTAGCCCAAAACCCATCTAACTCCCCTCCATGCTCACGGTCATTCGATCACGATCGTGTGGGCGAAAACCGCTCCTCATTTGGACTCTCCTAGCTCCCTCTACCTATAAATATGTGCCTCCCCCGTCCAAATCGCAGATGAAACCCTAATTTTCCCCTCTGCGCCGCACCGTACATGTCCGGACCGGACCGGACACGTCCGCGCCGCCGCCCGCAGCCAATCCCACCTCGCCACCTGTCCGCCCGCGCCGTCCCCGCCGCCACGGCCCGTGGAGCCCATCCGAGGCCCGCGCGGGCCCGTCCGCGCCGCCGCCCGGCCCGCGCCGCGCCGCCGCTCCCTGCCGAGACCCCGTGCCGGCGCGCCCGTCCGCCGCCCGTGCTTCGCCCGATCTGGGCCGCGCCCCTCCCCCGCGCCTCGCCTGACCTCGCCGCCGCCGCCTCCTCAGGGCTGCGCCGCCGCCGTCGGGCATCCCGCGTCGCCGCCGACGTTCGCCGGCACCGGTTGCCGCCTTCCCCGCGCCCCTGCTCCTCCCGGCGGCGACCGGAGCCTCCTCGTCCCCGCCTCCATCCTCGCCGGGCTGCCCGAGCCCCGCCGTGCCCCGATCCGGTGTCCAGCCACCAGATCCGGAAGGCCTGGGTCCGGATCCGCCTCCTCTGCCCAGCCTGCGCCGCCGCCGCCGACGTTCGCCGGCGAGCTCGAGCTGCCGGTTGCCGCGCCGCCCGCTCGCGTTGACCCAGCGAGGGCCCCGTGGAGGCCCAGCCCGCCAAGCCTTCCCTGGCCTGCTTCCTCTTCATGGGCCGAGCGCAGGGTGAGCAGTCCTCTAAACCCCGCTCTGGGCGCCTCGTAGTTATTCGTCGCTCACCCATTTTTTTCTGTAAATCGTGTCCCTAAGTTTTTGTCATTTTCATGCCATGTTCAACCTGCTGTATCTCTGTGCATGTAGCTCCGTTTCGTGCGTGTAATATGTCAAATTGTTCGTCTCAACGAGTACATCATTTCATTCCATTGCATCATATTCACTTGAGGTCATCTTGATGCCTGAATCATCGTTGTAAGAGTGCTTCATGATGTTTTCTGCTGTCTGTTAACAGAACGAGCTCTTTTGTCTTTTTTGCCATGATTGATGTGTGCATCCTATGAGGTTGATGTCTACATGTGTTTTGATCTATGCTATGTCTTCTTTACAGAGGTGCTTACCATGTATTTTTGTGATCAATGTGGTGACTAGCACAAGCATGCAAACTAGGCATCGTGATGTTGCTGATTTTAGTCCCTGTTCTGCTGTTATTTTGATGCCATGTAAGCTTGATGTTATAGAGAGGTCCATGCATATTTTGAGATACTTCAGTAAGGGTGTTTATAACATGTGGTTATTTTCTATCCATTCATGCCCTTGTTTGCATTTATGGAGTAGTCTAGCATGTCATTTGAGTGCTCTACTTTTGCTTCAAAATGTTTCCTGGCAGATTGTTTACATGTTATTCAATTTGGCCAAGCTTGTTGTAGTTGATCCGTGCATGCTATGGACTTGTTCTTGACTTGGTTTGTTTCACAAACATGCCTTCTTGATGATGCTATGCTTATCTTGTCATGCAATGACTTGTGGTGAGTGAATCGAGCTTGTTAAGTAGGGTACATGATGTTGCTGTTTTGCTAGGCTGAATCTGTTATTTCGTGATGCTATATAAACATGTTGCTACTAATCATTCTATGCATAATCTGGAGATGTTCTATAAATATGTTTTGATCTACATGTCATCCTCTATCCATCCATGCCCCTGGTTGCATTTATAGGTTGCTGTATCTTGTTGTAATCTTGCTCTAAAGTTGCTTCATAATGTTGTTGTCAGCATGTTAACATTAAGTTCAGTTTTTTCCATGTGTTTTGCTAGTGTTCCATGCACCCTAGGAACTTTCTCTTGCCATGCTTATCTTCACAAACATGTCTTCTTACTGTTGGTTGCCTTGCCATGCTATTTATTTCTCTGTGGTGAGTGATACAAGCTCATCTACATGCCTTCATAATTCTGTTTCTGCCATGTTTGAATCTGTATTATAACTTGCTATGTTTACGTGGGTGCCATCATATTTTCTGATCCTTTTTGGCTTATGGTCAGTAAGGGACTTTTGATCTATGCAATTAGTAGATTCATGTCATGCCTTTGTTTGCCATTATAAGTTCCTGTAACATGTTGTTTGATAGATCTAAACATTGCATCGTGATGTTATTTTTTGCAAAGTCTGAATTGTTATTATTTGCAATCTTACCATGTGTGTTTGAGTATGTTCTAGTGATTTCTGGAGATAGCTCGGTGTTCATGTTTTGTAATGCCTTACCTGTACATCATGCCCATGCCTTTTGTTTTCTTGTTGAGGCCCTGTAGCATATTGTTTTGGTGCTTGCAATATGCCTAGTTGCTGTTTTGGACAGCTTGTCCTTTAGACTTGTTTCATGTGTGTGTGTTGAACCGTTGCTCCGTTTTGAGTGTGCTCTATATGAAACTTGCTTAGAATTGCATGTAGCTTCATATTATCATGTTGCATCCTTGTTTTGAGGTGTTCTCTTAATGTTTGGGTGCATTTTGCATCAATGCCATGTTTAACTTGTTTTGCTCATATCTTCTAGGACGTAGCTCCGAACTAAATGAACTTTATATGTAACTTGACTAGAATCTCGTGTAGATCATCTTGTTGCATCTTAACTTGATGTTTAACAACTTGAACATAATGTTTATTCAGATCTGGACCAATTTCGAAATATGCATATGAGGACTTACCGGAATTGTTATATGTTGATCCCGGCCTCATTTAAACTTGCCTTAGTGTGTTGCTCTTGTTTGCATCATATCTTGCCATGAGTAGCTTCATGTAGCCTTGTCATGCATCAGGCTTGGTTGTGCATCATGCCTTGTTCATGTGTGGTGTGTTTACTATATTGTGTGCTTCTTTTTGATAGTTCCTGTTTCGTTGCGATCGTGAGGATTCGTTCGTCTACGCTTGGTTCGTCTTCGTGGCTTCATCTATTCATCTTCTTCATGGACTCGTTCTTCTTCCTTGCGGGATTTCAGGCAAGATGACCGCTACCCTGGATCTCACTACTATCATTGCTATGCTAGTTGCTTCGTTCTATCTCTATGCTGCGCTACCTATTACCTGTTTATCAAGCCATCCCAAATTGCCATGAACCTCTAACCTTTGACACCTTTCCTAGGCAAACCGTTGTTTGGCTATGTTACCGCTTTTGCTCAGCCCCTCTTATAGCGTTGCTAGTTGCAGGTGAAGTTGAAAATTTCTCCATGGTGGATAGGATTTTGGTTGGGATATCACAATATCTCTTATATTATTAATGCATCTATATATTTGGTAAAGGGTGGAAGGCTCGGCCTTTTGCCTGGTGTTTTGTTCCACTCTTGCCGCCCTAGTTTCCGTCATACCGGTGTTATGTTCCCGGATTTTGCGTGCCTTACGCGGTCGGGTGATTTATGGGACCCCCTTGACAGTTCGCTTTGAATAAAACTCCTCCAGCAAGGCCCAACCTTGGTTTTACATTTGCCTCACCTAGCCCTTTTTCCCTTGGGAGTCGCGCTCTTGAGGGTCATCTTTATTACAGACCCCCCAGGCCAATACTTGTCTAAGTGTTGGTCCAAACTAGAGCACCGTGCGGGACCATCCCTTGGCAACTTGGGTTACGTTGGTACCTGTACGCTTAGCTTATCCGGTGTTGCCCTGAGAACGAGATATGTGCAGCTCCTATCGGGATTGTCAGCGCATCGGGCGGTCTTGCTGGTCTTGTTTTACCATTGCCGAAATGTCTTGTAAACTGGGATTCCGAGTCTGATCAGGTCTTCCTGGGAGAAGGTCTATTCCTTCGTTGATCGTGAGAGCTTGTCATGGGCTAAGTTGGGACACCCCTGCAGGGTATAATCTTTCGAAAGCCGTGCCTGCGGTTATTGGCAGATGGGAATTTGTTAATGTCCGGTTGTAGATAACTTGACACCAGATCCAAATTAAAATGCATCAACCGCGTGTGTAGCCGTGATGGTCTCTTCTCAGCGGAGTCCGGGAAGTGAACACGGTTTCTGGGTTATGTTTGGCGTAAGTAGGAGTTCAGGATCACTTCTTGGTCATTACTAGTTGACGACCGTTCTGCTTGCTCTCTTCTCGCTCTTATTTGCGTATGTTGGCCACCATATATGCTTAGTCGCTGCTGCAGCCTCACCACTTTACCCCTTCCTTTCCCTTTAAGCTTTGCTAGTCTTGATACCCATGGTAATGGGATTGCTGAGTCCTCGTGGCTCACAGATTACTACAACAACAGTTGCAGGTACAGGTTATTCGATGATCATGACGCGAGAGCGATGCTTGCTTGCGTTGAGTTCTTCTTCTGCTTCTTCTTCGATCAGGGGATAGGTTCCAGGTCGGCAGCCTGGGCTAGCAGGGTGGATGTCGTTTGAGTTTCTGTTTGTGTTTCATCCGTAGTCGGATGATGATCTTATGTATGATGATGTTGTATTCATGTGGCATTGTATGCCTTATGTATGTATCCCCATCTATTATGTAATGTTGATGTAATGTTATCCACCTTGCAAAAGCGTTTCAATATGTGGGTCTATCCTTTGGTGGGACCTTCGAGTTCCTTTTGGATAGGGTCGCATATTGGGCATGACAGGGTAGTGGAGCCCTATGGAGCTTCATCTTGATTTCGCAGACGCTTGGAGCCTGTGTCACGGCTTGGATTGGAACGGCGTGCAGGAGCACCTGAGCCACCACCTAAACACACACCACAAAACAAACACGCAAGAGATGCGAGAAGGATTAATGCAAAGACCACAACAAAACGGTGAAACAAGTAGAACTCGCACTTGATAATTGCCACATGAGAGGTTTGACAACAACGGTAGTACTGCTTGGCCGCGCGGTACTAAAATTTTTGTGCCGTTCCTAGTCACGGTAGTACCGTGCGGGCGGTAGTGCCGCGCTGGAGGTGCGGTAGTACCACACAGTTTCAGATCCGAAACTGCAAGTGGATCTGAGTACAACCGTGACAACAAAGCGGTACTAAGGTCGATCAAATCTACCACGGGGCAACATATCAAGTACTATCTCTACCCATTACTACTCTCCTACATCCTACTCTTGCAAAGATTTAGCCTAAAATCTCAAGAACCACATGCATCTCCCCAAAAACCTAGAAGCAAAAGAACGAACCGAAAAGAGAGGGATTTGGGGAAAAACCTTGGTCCATGGCAAGAGGAAGTGGTGGGGAACGATCCCACGGTCGAAATCCGAGGAGAGCGGCCGGAGACGGAGATCCGACGAGGGCCTCCGGCGCCGGTCTTGGGCAGGAGAGAGAGAGGCGGCGTGGGGAGAAAGAGTGAATGGGTATGGGGGAGTTGGAACTCCCCCTGCCCACTCTTAATCCCCACGCGCTCGCTACTCCATAGTAGTAGCGCGCGTCCTTGCGGTAGTACCGCCCGGGCGGAAGTACCGCGCCGTGGGCGGTCTTACTGCTCCACCAGCGGCAGTAAAAAATTACTGTCGTGCTGGTTGCGGTAGTACCGTGTCCTTGCGGTAGTACCGTGAACCCAAGAAAATGCAGTTTCAAACAAAAGGAAGAAACATCTTTGCACGGAACCTTCAAGCGAACAAACACACCAACGAGCTAACAAACAAGACACCACAAGCACAAGCTTGGCACGAAGAAAGAAAAGCAAGAGACAACAAGGACCAAAAACGAGACACAACCTCTCCAAGGAGAGGGCGATGGCCGGAGCCACCTATGTTTGAGTCGATTGGTATGGCACCACAAAGAATTATCCTTGGGACCATGACCAAAACTCGTCTTTGAAGCACAAGTACCATCAAAAATGGCTAATGTGAAAGAGTTGATCAATTTATGCATAATGGGGGAGGGAGAGTTCATTGAGAGAACAACACTCCCCCTATGTCCATGCCTACACCTAAACTAGACAACAAGTTGAGTGTGGTGGGGTGTGCAAGGATTCAAGTCATATTGCTCGAATCAATGATATTTAGCTCATGCCTTAACTCACGAAATCTCGCTTCATCCAAGGGATTCGTGAAAATATCTGCAAGGTTATCATGAGTGTTGACATACTTGAGCTTGATCTCCCTTCGCCTAATGTGATCCCGAATGAAGTGATACCGAATCTCAATATGCTTCGTCTTGAAGTGTTGCACTGGGTTGAGAGAGATCTTGATAGCACTTTCATTGTCACGCCAAAGAGGCACTTTGTCACAAGTGACACCGTAATCCTTTAAAGTTTGCCTCATCCATAGGAGTTGAGCACAACAACTACCGGCAGCCACATACTCTGCTTCGGTGGACGAGAGAGATACACAACTTTGCTTCTTAGAAGACCAACTCACTAAAGAGCAACCAAGTAATTGGCACCCTCGAGAGGTGGACTTCCTGTCCGCTCTGTCTCCCGCCCAATCTGAATCTGTGTAGCCCAAAAGATCAAAGTCGGATCCTCTTGGGTACCATAAGCCAAAGTTTGGGGTATGAGCCAAATATCGAAAGATTCGCTTGACCGCCACAAAGTGGCTTTCCTTAGGTGCGGCTTGAAACCGTGCACAAATTCCCACTCAACATGATATCCGGTCTAGATGCACAAAGGTAAAGCAAGGATCCAATCATGGAGCAATATACCTTTTAATCCACCGCTTTACCATTGGCATCAATGTAAAGTTGGCATTTGACGGGCATTGGAGTGGAGGCTATCTTGACATCACTTAGCTTGAATCTCTTGAGCATGTCTTGAGTGTATTTGGCTTGGTTGATGAAGGTTCCTTCTCTTCTTTGCTTGATTTCGAACCCGAGAAAGAACTTCAACTCTTCCATCATAGACATCTTGAACTTTGAGATCATGAGAGCGGCAAATTCTTCATTGAAAGCTTTGTTAGGGGAACCGACAATAATATCATCAACATATAGTTGGTACACAAACAACTCCCCTTTGACCTTCTTAGTAAAAAGAGCGGGGTCGATTTTCCCGATTTCGAACCCACGATCTTGTAACAACTCTGTAAGATGCTCATACCATGCATGTGGGGCTTGTTTAAGGCCATAGAGCGCCTTATGGAGTTGGTACACGTGATCGGGGAAATAGGGATCTTCGAACCCGGGTTTTTTTGACATACACCAACTCATTAATGGGACCATTAAGAAAAGCACTCTTCACATCCATTTGTTGCAACGTGAAATTATGATGAGAAGCATAAGCAATCAACAAACGAACAGATTCAGGCGAGCAAATGGGAGCAAAGGTTTCACCGTAGTCGATACCCTCGACTTGGGAGTAGCCTTGTGCCACCAAACGAGCCTTGTTGCGAACAATAATCCCATGAGCATCTTGCTTGTTCTTGAATATCCACTTGGTCCCAATGACATTATGATTCCCGGTTGGCCTTGGCACTAATTTCCACACTTTGTTATGCTCGAAGTTGTTGAGTTCTTCATGCATGGCATTGAGCCAATCCGGGTCCTCGAGCGCCTCGTAAACCTTTTGGGGTTCGACACAAGAAACAAACGCATGATGTTCGCAATAGTTTGCTAATTGTCTACAAGTGCTTACCCCCTTTCTTAGGCTTCCAACCACATTCTCCATGAGATGACCTTTGGTAGTGAGCTTGGAAGCAACCTTCGCGGCACGACGCTCTAATTCCTCCCCGGTTGTGAAAAGAGGAGGGGTAACTTGATCATCTTGAGCGCCGTCTTGAGCTTGTTCTTGATCTTGAGCTTGTTCTTGATCTTGAACTTGCTCAAAGGGGAGAACTTGACCTTGGGCATCATTTGGTGGTTCACCACCATCTTGAGGTTGATCTTGCCCTTGATCTTGTTCATGAGGTTGAGGGCCTTCGCTTTGTTCTTCGGAAGCATGTGGGTCTTGGGTTGGTGATGGATCCACTTGAGTGGAGCATTGTCCTTCTCCTTCGGCCACAAGGGGTTCCTCAATGGGTAGGATATGACCCACGCCCATTCTTTTTATGGCTTGGGGAGGAATTTCATCACCTACATCACAAGTACCACTTTGCTCCACTTGGGAGCCGTTATTCTCGTCAAACTCTACGTTACACGTCTCCTCAATTAGTCTAGTGGACTTGTTGAGTACACGGTAAGCATGAGAGTTTGTAGCATAACCAACAAATATGCGCTCATAAGCTCTAGCCTCAAATTTAGACAAACGAACATGTTTCTTGAGAATGAAACACTTACGCCCGAACACCCAGAAGTACTTGAGGTTGGGCTTGTTACCGGTAAGTATTTAATAAGGAGTCTTGTTCAAGCCTTTGCGGAGATAGAGCCGATTGGATGCATGACATGTTGTGTTGATGGCTTCGGCCCAAAAGTTGTATGGAGACTTGAACTCTGCCATCATGGTCCTTGCCGCATCCATCAATGTCCGGTTCTTCCTCTCCGCGACACCATTTTGTTGAGGGGTATATGGTGCAGAATATTGATGCTTGATCCCCTCATCACTAAGAAATCCATCCAAGGCGTAGTTCTTGAACTCGGTGCCGTTGTCACTTCTTATTGTCAAGATCTTTGCATCATGTTGACGTTGAGCTTCATTTGCAAAGTCGATGACGGTTTGTTGAGTCTCACTCTTCCTCTTGAAGAAATATACCCAAGTGTATCTTGAATAATCATCCACAATCACCAAGCAATACTTTCTACCTCCAAGACTATCAAAGGATGGAGGCCCAAAGAGATCCATGTGAAGGAGCTCCAAGGGTCTCTTCGAGTAGATGATAGTCGTGGGAGGGTGAGCCTTCTCATGAAGCTTTCCTTCAATACAAGCACTGCAAGCACAACCTTTGGAAAAACTAACATTTGTTAGTCCACGGACATGGCCCCCCTTGAGAAGACTTTGCAAGGATCTCATATTGACATGGGCTAAACGGTGATGCCAAAGCCATCCCACATCAACTTTAGCCATTAGGCATGTCGCGGTCTTAGTGGGTCGCTCCGAAAAGTTAATCACATAAAGACGTTCTCGACATGCCCAACAAAGGCTACTTTAAGAGTCTTGCTCCACAAGAGGGCCACGGTATCAATATCAAAGAAAGTGGCAAAGCCCATGAGTGCAAGTTGACGAACGGAAAGTAGATTGTAAGCAAGGGACTCAACAAGCATGACTTTCTTGATCGTTAGATCATGAGAAATGACAACCTTGCCAAGACCCTATACCTTAGAAGACTAGGCATCACCCCACTCGACGTTGGTGGGCATAGAAGGGATCTTGTGCACGTCCACCACCAAGTCCTTGCTTCCGGTCATATGATTTGTTGCTCCACTATCGAGCAACCATGATCCCCCACCGAAGTAAACACCTACAAGAGATCAATGCTTGGTTTTAGGTACCCATTTTGTAATGGGTCCTTGGATGTTAGTAACAAGGGTCTTAGGAACCCAAATAGACCATTCAATATACTCATAAGGAGAACCAACAAATTTAGCATAAACATGCCCATCACTAGCACGACACAACACATAAGAAGGGTTAAAGTCGTCGGCTTTGTTGGAAGGGGTGGCATTGCCCTTTTTGACATCACCACCCTTCACATTGTTCTTCTTCTCCTTAGGAGCACCCTCTCCCTCCTTCACAAAAGTTTGCTTGAGAGGAGGAGGTCGTTTGGCCTTGTCATTCTTCTTCTTGTTCTTGGACTTGGGTGTGAACCCAACTCCCTCCTTGGCCACAACTTCCTTTTGATTGCTCAAAAGGTCATTGAGGTTCTTCTCACCTTGTATGCACGTAACAAGGCCTTTCTTAAGTTGCTCCTTCAACTTGGCATTCTCCTCCACAAGATGCACATGCTCACAACATGGGTTAGTGGCATTTGCATTATCAATTAATACCATATGTGGAAAGGTGGCTTTTTCTTTGGTTAGCTTCACTTGGAGTTGATCATGAGACTCCTTGAGGCTAGCATGAGCACCCTTCAAGACCTTGTGGGCCTTGTCGAGTATATCAAACTCCTCCTTTAGTCTAGCATGGTCAACGCCAAGTTTAGCCTTCTTGGAAGTTAGCACACGAGATACAACAGGAGCATGATCAAGATCTTTCTTTAACTTAGCATGGTCATTGTTGTGTGACTCCTCAAGATCCAAAGGATGCCCACGCTCTTCCTCAAGAGCATTAGAGAGATCCGATATCTCATCAGCATAGTCACGACTATGACCTTCTGATGTCTACTACACAACCTTCTTCTTTTAGACGTTGTTGGGCCTGCAAGTGCACAGGTTTGTAGGACAATAGCAAATTTCCCTCAAGTGGATGACCTAAGGTTTATCAATCTGTAGGAGGCGTAGGATGAAGATGGTCTCTCTCAAACAACCATGCAACCAAATAACAAAGAGTCTCTTGTGTCCCCAACACACCCAATACAATGGTAAATTGTATAGGTGCACTAGTTCAGCGAAGAGATGAAGATACAAGTGCAAAATAGATACTAGATATAGGTTTTTGTAATCTGAAATAATAAAAACAGAAAGGTAGCAAGCGGTAAAAGTGAGCGTAAACGGTATTGCAATGGTAGGAAACAAGGCCTAGGGTTTATACTTTCACTAGTGTAAATTCTCTCAACAATAATAACATAGATAGAACATATGACAAGCCCTCAACATGCGACAAAGAGTCACTCCAAAGACACTAATAGCAGAGAACAAACATAGAGATTATGGTCGGGTACGAAACCACCACAAAACTATTCTTTCGGATCGATCTATAAAAGAGTTCGTACTAGAATAACACATTAAGATACAAATCAACCAAAACCCTAATGTCACCTAGATACTCCATTGTCACCTCAAGTATCCGTGGGCATGATTATACGATATGCATCACACAATCTCAGATTCATCCAACCAACATAAAAGTACTTCAAAGAGTGCCCCAAAGCTACTACCGGAGAGTCAAGAACGTGTGCCAACCCCTATGCATAGGTTCCCAAGTGTCACAAAACCCGCAAGTTGATCACCAAAACATACATCAAGTGGATCAATAGAATAACCCATTGTCACCACGGTTATCCCACGCAAGACATACATCAAGTGTTCATAAAAGACTCAATCCGATAAAATAACTTCAAAGGGGAAACTCAATTCATCACAAGAGAGTAGAGGGGGAGAAACATCATAAGATCCAACTACAATAGCAAAGCTCGGGATATATCAAGATCGTGCCATAGAGGAACACGAGAGAGAACACGAGAGAGAGAGATCAAACACATAGCTACTGGTACATACCCTCAGCCCCGAGGGTGAACTACTCCCTCCTCATCATGGATAGCGCCGGGATGATGAAGATGGCCTCCGGTGATGGGATCCCCCTCCGGCAGGGTGCCAGAACAGGGTCCCGATTGGTTTTTGGTGGCTACAGAGGCTTGCGGCGGTGAAACTCCCGATCTATTTTCTGTTCTGGAAGTTTTAGGGTATGTAGGTATATATGGGTGCAGGGAGAACGTCGGTGGAGCTACGGGGGCCCCACGAGGCAGGGGGGCGCCCCCCACCCTCTTGAGCACCTCCCATATCTTCTGACATGGGGTCCAAGTCCATCAGGTGGGTTTCCTTCCAAAAATAACTTCTCCGGTTGATTTCGTTTCGTTTTGACTCCGTCTGATATTCCTTTTCCTCGAAACACTGAAATAGCCATAAAACAACAAATCTGGGCTCGGCCTCCGATTAATAGGTTAGTCCCAAAAATAATATAAAAGTGGATAATAAAGCCCAATATTGCCTAAAACAGTAGATAAAATTAGCATGGAGCAATCAAAAACTATAGATACGTTGGAGACGTATCAAGCATCCCCAAACTTAATTCCTGCTCGTCCTCGGGTAGGTAAATGATAAAAAAGAATTTTTGATGCAGAGTGATACTTTGGCATAATTTCAATGTAAATCTTCTTAATTGTGATATGAATATTCATATCCGCAAGATTCAAGACAAAAGTTCATATTGACACAAAAATAATAATACTTCAAGCATACTAATCAAAGCAATCATGTCTTCTCAAAATAGCATGGCTAAAGAAAGTTATCCCTACAAAATCATATAGTCTGGCTGTTGCTCTATCTTCATCACACAAAGTATTTAATCATGCATAACCCCGATGACAAGCCAAGCAATTGTTTCATACTTTAGTAATCTCAAACTCTTTCAACTTTCATGCAATACATGAGTGTGAGCCATGGACATAGCACTATAGGTGGAATAGAATGGTGGTTGTGGAGAAGACAAAAAGGAGAAGATAGTCTCACATCAACTAGGCGTATCAACGGGCCATGAAGATGCCCATCAATAGATATCAATGTGAGTGAGTAGGGATTGCCATGCAACAGATGCACTAGAGCTATAAGTATATGAAAGCTCAACGAAAGAAACTAAGTGGGTGTGCATCCAAATCGCTTGCTCAGGAAGACCTAGGGCATTTTGAGGAAGCCCATCATTGGAATATACAAGCCAAGTTCTATAATGAAAAATTCCCACTAGTATATGAAAGTGACGAAATGAGAGACTCTCTATCATGAAGATCATGGTGCTACTTTGAAGCACAAGTGTGGTAAAAGGATAGTAGCATTGTCCCTTCTCTCTTTTTCTCTCATTTTTTTATTTGTGCCTTTTCTCCTTTTTTATGGCCTTTTTTTTCGTCCGGAGTCTCATCCCAACTTGTGGGGGAATCATAGAGTCCATCATCCTTTCCTCACTTGGGACAATGCTCTAATAATGATGATCGTCACACTTTTATTTTTCTTACAACTCAACAATTACAACTCGATACTTAGAACAAAATATGACTCTATATGAATGCCTCCGGCGATGTACCGGGATATGCAATGAAACATGAGTGACATGTATGAAAGAATTATGAACGGTGGCTTTGCCACAAATACGATGTCCACTACATGATCATGCTAGCAATATGACAATGATGGAGCGTGTCATAATAAATGGAACGGTGGAAAGTTGCATGGCAATATATCTCGGAATGGCTATGGAAATGCCATGATAGGGTATGGTGGCTATTTTGAGGAAGGTATATGGTGGGTGTATGGTACCGGTGAAAGTTGCATGGCACAAGAGAGGCTAGCAATAATGGAAGGGTGAAAGGGTGCGTATAATCCATGGACTCAACATTAATCAAAAGAACTCATGAACTTGTTGCAAAAATTTAGAAGTCATCAAAAATCAAAGCACCATGCGCATGCTCCTAGGGGGATAGATTGGTAGGAAAAGACCATCGCTCATCCCCGACCGCCACTCATAAGGAAGACAATCAATAAATAAAATTGTGCTCCAACTTCATCACAAAGCGGTTCACCATACGTGCATGCTATGGGAATCACAAACTTCAACACAAGCATTCTTTAAATTCATAATCACCCAACTAGCATCACTTTGATATTATCACCTCCATATCTCAAAACAATTATCAAGCATCAAACTTATCTTAGTATTCAATTCACTCAAAAGAAAGGTTCACATATCTTGAATACCAAGTATATTAACATTAAGCAAACTACCATGCTATTAATGACTCTCAAAATAATATAAGTGAAGCATGAGAGTTCATCTATTTCTTCAAAATAAAACTACCGCCATGCTCTAAAAGATATAAGTGAAGCACTAGAGCAAAAATTATCACGCTCAAAAGATATAAGTGAAGCACATAGAGTATTCTAGCAAATTCTAATTTGTGTAAGGCTCTCTCTCATTAAGATCTTGAAACTTCATTCAAACAGCAAGCAAATCTAAAGGAAACTACAATGCAAGGATAGCACAACTCATGTGAAAAAGCAAAAACTTAGGCTCAACCGATACTAACCGATAGTTGTTGAAGAAGAAAGGTGGGATGCCTACCGGGACATCCTCAAGCTTAGATGCTTGAGACTTCTTGAAATAATATCTTGGGGTGCCTTGGGCATCCCCAAGCTTGAACTTTTGTGTCTCCTTAATTCCTCTCATATCATGGTTTCTCTTTTTATCAAAAGCTTCATTCACAACAAACTCAACAAGAACTAGTGAGATAGGTTAGTATAAACCAATGCAAAACCTTATCATCTTCTACTATAACAAATCACTAAAATCATTATTCAACATTGCATACTAAATGTATCTGTATATTTAATACTCCCTATCCTCAAATATAATCATTAAACAAGCAAACATTTGCAAACAATGCAACCATAACAGCAATCTGCCAAAACAGTACGGTCTGTAAAGAATGCAAGAGTATCAATACTTCCCCGACTCCAAAAATTATGAACTAAAATTCCAACTGTAATAAATTTATCAGATCTCAATATGCAAAAAGATTCAACTTTAGACCATGCTCTAACTCTAGGTAATTTCTGCAACAGCGGTAAACTTTCTGTTTTCAAACAGTAACATGCATACTAGCAAAACAAGCATGACAAAGGCTATCCTTGACTTTTTTATTGAAACTAAAGATGCAAAACATTATTCTAACTAACAGCAAGCAAAAACTAACACAATAAAATGACGCTCCAAGCAAAACACATATCATGTGGCGAATAAAAATATAGCTCCAAGTATAGTTACCGATGAACGAAGACGAAAGAGGGGATGCCTTCCGGGGCATCCCCAAGCTTAGGCTCTTGGTTGTCCTTGAATATTACCTTGGGGTGCCTTGGGCATCCCCAAGCTTAGGATCTTGCCACTCCTTATTCCATAGTCCATCAAATCCTTACCCAAAACTTGAAAACTTCAACCACACAAAACTCAAAACAAAACTCGCAAGCTCCGTTAGTATAAGAAAATAAAACCACCACTTAGGTACTGTAATGAACTCATTCTAAATTCATATTGGTGTTATATCTACTGTATTCTAACATCTCTATGGTTCATACCACTTAATACTAGCCATAGATTCATCAAAATAAGCAAACAACACAAAGAAAACAGAACCTGTCAAAAACAGAACAGTCTGTAGTAATCTGTATAAAACGTATACTTCTGGAACCCAAAAAATTATGAAATAAATTTCCGGACCTGAGCAATTTGTCTATTAATCATATTAAAAAATAATAAACCTAAAAGCACTCTCCAGTAAAAAATGGCAGCTAATCTCGTGAGCGCTAAAGTTTCTGTTTTTCACAGCAAGATCACAAAAACTTCACCCAAGTCTTCCCAAAGGTTCTACTTGGCACTTTATTGAAACAAAAGCTATAAAATATGATTACTATAGTAGCATAATAATGTGGACACACAAAAAAAGTAAGGATAAATATTGGGTTGTCTCCCAACAAGCGCTTTTCTTTAATGCCTTTTAGCTAGGCATGATGATGGCAATGATGCCCACATAAAAGATAAGAATTGAAACATAACGGGAGCATCATGAAGCATATGACTAGCACATTTAAGTCTAACCCACTTCCTATGCATAGGGATTTTGTGAGCAAACAACTTATGGGAACAATAATCAACTAGCATAGGATGGCACAACAAGCATAGCTTCAAGAATTTAAGCATATAGAGAGGAAACTTGACATTATTGCAATTCCTACAAGCATATGTTCCTCCCTCATAATAATTTTCAGTAGTATCATGAATGAATTCAACAATATAACCAGCACCTAAAGCATTCTTTTCATGATCTACAAGCATAGAAAATTTTCTACTCTCCACATAAGCAAACTTTTTCTTTATAGCATACGTATCATCACAATAATCATCATAGATAGGAGGCATGATTTCATCATAGTAAATTTGCTCATCAAAGCTTGGGGGACAAAATATATCATATTCATCAAAGATAGCTTCCCCCAGCTTGTGGCTTTGCATATCATTAGCCTCATGGATTTTCAAGGAATTCATGCTAACAACATTGCAATCATGCTCATCATATAAAAACATTCTATAGATTTCTTCTTCTAGTACTTGAGCACAATTATCCTTTCCATCATACTCACGAAAGATATTAAAAAGGTGAAGCGTATGAGACAAACTCAACTCCATTTTTTTGTAGTTTTCTTTTATAAACTAGACTAGTGCTAAAACAAGAAACAAAAAGATTCGATTGCAAGATCTAAAGATATACCTTCAAGCGCTAACCTCCTCGGCAACGGCGCCAGAAAAGAGCTTGATGTCTACTACACAACCTTCTTCTTGTAGACGTTGTTGGGCCTGCAAGTGCACAGGTTTGTAGGACAGTAGCAAATTTCCCTCAAGTGGATGACCTAAGGTTTATCAATCCGTAGGAGGCGTAGGATGAAGATGGTCTCTCTCAAACAACCCTGCAACCAAATAACAAAGAGTCTCTTGTGTCCCCAACACACCCAATACAATGGTAAATTGTATAGGTGCACTAGTTCGGCGAAGAGATGAAGATACAAGTGCAAAATAGATAGTAGATATAGGTTTTTGTAATCTGAAATAATAAAAACAGCAAGGTAGTGAGCGGTAAAAGTGAGCATAAATGGTATTGCAATGGTAGGAAACAAGGCCTAGGGTTCATACTTTCACTAGTGTAAGTTCTCTCA
Source organism: Triticum aestivum (assembly GCF_018294505.1). NCBI lineage: Eukaryota > Viridiplantae > Streptophyta > Magnoliopsida > Poales > Poaceae > Triticum > Triticum aestivum. Next base: position 555,645,541 of record NC_057807.1, read on the forward strand.
ACAATAATAACATAGATAGAACATATGACAAGCCCTCAACATGCGACAAAGAGTCACTCCAAAGACACTAATAGCAGAGAACAAACGTAGAGATTATGGTCAGGTACGAAACCACCACAAAGCTATTCTTTCGGATCGATCTATAAAAGAGTTCGTACTAGAATAACACCATAAGATACAAAGCAACCAAAACACTAATGTCACCTAGATACTCCATTGTCACCTCAAGTATCCGTGGGCATGATTATACGATATGCATCACACAATCTCAGATTCATCCAACCAACATAAAAGTACTTCAAAGAGTGCCCCAAAGCTACTACCGGAGAGTCAAGGACGTGTGCCAACCCCTATGCATAGGTTCCCAAGTGTCACAAAACCCACAAGTTGATCACCAAAAAATACATCAAGTGGATCAATAGAATAACCCATTGTCACCACGGTTATCCCATGCAAGACATACATCAAGTGTTCATAAAAGACTCAATCCGATAAAATAACTTCAAAGGGGAAACTCAATTCATCACAAGAGAGTAGAGGGGGAGAAACATCATAAGATCCAACTACAATAGCAAAGCTCGGGATACATCAAGATCATGCCATAGAGGAACACGAGAGAGAACACGAGAGAGAGAGATCAAACACATAGCTACTGGTACATACCCTCAGCCCCGAGGGTGAACTACTCCCTCCTCGTCATGGATTGCGCCGGGATGATGGAGATGGCCTCCGGTAATGGGATCCCCCTCCGGTAGGGTGCCGGAACAGGGCCCCGATAGGTTTTTCGTGGCTACAGAGGCTTGCAGCGGCGAAACTCCCGATCTATTTTCTGTTCTGGAAGTTTTAGGGTACGTAGGTATATATGGGTGCAGGGAGAACGTCGGTGGAGCTACGGGGGCCCCGCGAGGCAGGGGGCGCGCCCAGGGGGGAGGGTGCGCCCCCACCCTCGTGAGCACCTCCCGTATCTTCTGACGTGGGGTCCAAGTCCATCAGGTGGGTTTCCTTCCAAAAATAACTTCTCCAGTTGATTTCGTTCTGTTTTGACTCCGTCTGATATTCCTTTTCCTTGAAACACTGAAATAGGCATAAAACAGCAAATCTGGTCTGGGCCTCCGGTTAATAGGTTAGTCCCAAAAATAATATAAAAGTGGATAATAAAGCCCAATATTGCCTAAAACAGTAGATAAAAGTAGCATGGAGCAATAAAAAATTATAGATACGTTGGAGACGTAACACCTTCCATCCTAGAGATGGTTTCTTCATGAGCCTCGATCATGTCATTGGCTTCACCAAGTTGTTCCAAGAGAGCAATGAAGTGCTTCTTGGATTTGCCCTTGAGCTTACTCATAAAAGACTCAAATTCATTTACTTCCTCATTATACCCCTCACTTTCATCAATGCCATCCGTCAAGGAGGGATTAGTAATGATGGTGGTTTTGATGTTGGGGGTTACCTTGTTGGTGGCTTTAGCCATGAGACACTTGGCAGCGATGTTCTCATTGGGCGACTCGAAGAGGGACACCCATGGAGTTGTGGCAATGGCAACGGAGTCCATGGCCATGGCTTCACTATCTTCATCATCATCGTCATCCTCATGGTATTCTTCTTGAACCACCAACCCTCGAGTAGGAGTCTTTTTGGTGAAGTTGTTCTTGTTTGGGAAGGACTTGGCTTTGTCTTTTCAGATGAGCTTGCCACCATTGTCTTCCCGCTTCTCGTAAGGGAAATCCACAACAAAGTGGCTCACATTGCCACAATTGTAACATGTTCTCACACGTTGCTTGCCCTTGAACCCACTTGAGTTGTTCTTGTTGAAGTTGGGCCTTGTGTTCTTCTTTCTACAAAATTGCCTTGAAGCAAGAGCCATGTGCTCATGATAATCATATTTTGTATCTTCGGGGTTGCTCTCCTCATCTTCCTATTCTTCCTCTTCTTCCACAATAACCTTGTCCTTCAAGGCAAGGTTGGGCTTCTTTGCTCTTTGAGAACGCAACACCGCATTGTCGGCGGTCTTGTCCAAGATCCTTATTGCCACAAACTCATCCAATACTTCATTTGAGGTCAAGGAGTGGAAGTCCGGTCTGTTACGGATGACGGAGGACATGGCCTTGTGGTAAGGCATCATTGCTTTTAGGAACTTGCGCTTGATCCAATTGTCATCCGTGTCTTGCTCCCATGATCTCGGAGTGAGACCACGAGTTTGGTTACTCTCCGAAAGAGCTCACGAGGTTCTTCATCTTCTTTCATTGCAAACTCATTGGCTTCATCTTGCACCACTTCATAGTTGGAGCGTTGGATGCTCGCGCTTCCCTTATAGAGGGAAACAACACAATGCCATGCATCTTTGGCCATGGCGAAGGGTCGAAGACGAGGGAGATCTTCGAGTGGAACCGCATCTTGAATGATGAAGATAGCATTCTCATTGAATTGATTATCCATGGCTTCTCTAGGGGTGAAGTTGCTTCGGTCATGTGGATGGAAACCTTCTTCAATGATTCTCCAAAGATTAGTATTCACATGATTTAAATGACGCTTGAAGCGATAAACCCAAGAATCAAAGTCCTCATTTTTCACAATCTTAGGAGGAGGGCCCGCATGATTTAAATGGGTAGAGGGAATCGGTCCTCCATAAATTGGAGGTTCCACATTGGCAAAGATGCCGGTGCCATTTCTACCACTAGTAGAAGGACCCTTTTCACTAGTAGCTCCCCCCTTGTCGGAGTTAGCATCCGTCACCTTGTTAGTGGGATCACCCACTTTCATCGGCGAGGTAGATAGTTTAAGTCCTTCTAAGAATTTATTAAACATGCTTTCAACCTTGGTTGTCATGGAGGTTTTCAATGTGTCCAAAGCCACATTGAATTCCTCACGAGAAACCGCGGTTCCCCCATCGGCCGTAGACGAGCTCGGATTCACACCAGAGTGCTCCTCCCCACCGTCTACGATGTCAGCCATACTCTTCGGACTACAAAGTCCTTAATAAAGAGACAAGGCTCTAATACCAATTGAAAGGATCGATATAGTTGACTAGAGGGGGGTGAATAGGCAACTAACAATTTTCAGCTTTTCTTTACCAAATTAAACTTTGCATCAAAGTAGGTTGTATAGATATGCAACTAGGTGAGCCACCTATATGATGTAACAACAACAAGCACACAAGCAAGCAAGGGATACAACACAAATAAGCTTGCACAAGTAAATGCACGAGATAACCAAGAGTGGAGCCGGTGAAGATGAGGATGTGTTACCGACGTTCCTTCCTTTTGAAGGGAAGTACATCTCCGTTGGAGCGGTGTGGAGGCACAATGCTCCCTAAGAAGCCACTAGGGCCACCGTATTCTCCTCACGCCCTCACACAATGCGAGATGCCGTGATTCCACTATTGGTGCCCAAGGCGGCGACCAAACCTTTACAAACAAGGTTGGGGCAATCTCCACAACTTAATTGGAGGCTCCCAATGACACCATGAAGCTTCACCACAATGGACTATGGCTCCGAGGTGACCTCAACTGTCTAGAGTGCTCAAACACCCAAGAGTAACAAGATCCGCTAGGGATTAGTGCGGGGAATCAAATTTCTCTTGGTGGAAGTGTAGATCGGGGCCTTCTCAACCAATCCCGAGCAAATCAACAAGTTTGATTGGCTAGGGAGAGAGATCGGGCGAAAATGGAGCTTGGAGCAACAATGGAGCTTGGGGGTGGAAGACGTGGTCAACTAGAGGAAGAAGACACCCCTTATATAGTGGAGAGACAAATCCAACCGTTATCCACTTAACCAGCCCGCGACCTGTGGTACTACCGCCACAGACAAGCGGTACTACCACAAGTGCTCACGGTACTACCACGACGGACCACGGTACTACCGCTGCTATGGCAGGAGCTTGTCCAGGCCTGAACCTCAAAGGCTGAGGGTGGTATTGCCGCTGAGGCGGTACTACCGCTCCCCCTTGCGGTACTACCGCAAGGCCGGATTGGACTAGCCTGGGAAGGGCGCGGATGAATAAAAATACATCCGTGCCTAGTTCCGCTGAAAATCAAACAGTGCAAATACCCAACACGGTACTACCGCGCATGGCATGCGGTACTACCACGCAGAGAGCGGATGTAAAAAATTACATCCGCCCCTACTTCCGCTCATGTTGCTATGCTGGACCAGGACTCACGGTACTACCGCATGCATGGGGCGGTACTACCGCGTAGGGCGCGGATGTAAAAAATTACATCCGCCCCTACAGCCGCACGAGCGGCTGAGTCTGGTCTGAGGCCATGGTACTACAGCTCCTTAGGAGCGGTACTACCGTGTGCACCTACGGTACTACCGCAAGGGTGTGCGGTACTACCGCGGGTGCCTGCGGTACTACTGCTCCTGAGAGCAGTACTACCGCATGCCTCAGAACAGCAACACTAGGAATCCTTCTCTTTGCATATATATGAAGAAAATGGAGGATGCTCCAAAGCGCAAAGGGAAAGGCGGTGCAGAGGGAGTAAACATGTATGTGATGATTCCAACTGAACCTTTCCAACGCGGACCCCCTCTGAATAGTTCGGCTTTCCTACGACTCAAATCCACCAAAAAGAAACGTAGAAAAATGCCGTCTTCAATAATCTTTGAGGGGCACCAAACCGTCTTGTGCCTAGTGACTAAATGTGTGAAATACTCAAGGCACATGATTAGTCCGCAAAAGCATTGTCATCAATCACCAAAACACCTCAGGGATAAATATGCCCTTACACTAAGCTTGGGGATGCCCAAGGCACCCCAAGGTAAAATTCAAGGACAACCAAAATCCTAAGCTTGGGGATGCCCTGGAAGGCATCCCTCTTTCGTCTTCGTCCATCGGTAACTTTACTTGATCCTATATTTTTATTTACCACATGATATGTGTTTTGCTTGGAGCGTCTTGTATGATTTGAGTCTTTGCCTTTTAGTTTACCACAATCATCCTTGTTGTACACACCTTATGGGAGAGACACACATGAATCGGAATTTATTAGAATACTCTATGTGCTTCACTTATATCTTTTGAGCTAGATAATTTTGCTCTAGTGCTTCACTTATACCTTTTTAGAGCACGGCGGTGGTTTTATTTTGTAGAAATTATTGATCTCTCATGCTTCACTTATATTATTTTGAGAGTCTTTTAGAACAACATGGTATTTTGTTTGGTTATAAAATTAGTCCTAATATGATGGGCATCCAAGTTGGGTGTAATAAAAACTATCATATAAAGTGCATTGAACACTATAATCAATTTGATACTAGATAATTGTTTTGAGATATAAAGGTGGTAGTGTTAGAGTCATGCTAGTTGGGTAATTATGAAATTGAGAAATACTTGTGTTAAAGTTGGCAAGTTCTGTAGCATGCACGTATGGTGAACGTTGTGTGACAAATTTGAAGCATGGGGTGTTCTTTGATTGCCTTCCTTATGAGTGGAGGTCGGGATCGCGCGATGGTTAACCCCTACCAACCCTTCCCCTAGGAGCATGCGTAGTAGTACTTTGCTTCAAGGTCTAATAAACTTTTGCAATAAGTATATGAGTTCTTTATGACTAATGTGAGTCCATTGATTATATGCACTCTTACCCTTCCACAATTTGCTAGCCTCTACGGCACCGTGCATTGCACTACAAAAAAAAGACACATCCGTGACATTTTGGGCCGAACGAATTTTTTTCCTGTCATACATATGACACTTCTATGACGATAATTGTGACAAAACCCGGTATCATCATAGATCTGGTGGGCTCCTACTTCTATGACAAAAAATCATGACAGAAAATGGGCTTTTCGTCCTGGGCGGGCCGGAGAGGCAGCTGCATGACATTCTTTGGGCTGTCCATGACGGAAAAACCCGTGGTAGAAGCGAGGGCGAGGAAAATTTCAGGGAGTTCCCAGTTACGGTGGGAGGTCGGGGGCCGAGCGATGCGTGTTTCTCTCGTACATGTATGCGCGTGTGTGCGAGGCGTTGGCTCTAACTAAACCCAAGCGAGGCATTGGGCTCTAACTGAACCCGAGCGATTGCACTGCAGGCTACGCGTTACTGAACCCGAGCGATCGATCGATGGCTGTTAACTGAACCCGATCGAGCGATTCCTTCGCTACTGCTGCTAACTGAAGCCAATCGATTGGATGAACAGTGAGCGTTGCGGGGGGGGGGGGGGGTGGATGAATAGTGAGCAGTGGCGTTGCCTCTGGATGAACATGACCCCGTGGTGTGGAGGGCTGGATGAACAGTAGACGATGGAGGGGTGCCCGTGGAGGGGTGGTTGAGCAGTAGCCGGTGGAGTAGCGCGCAGTGGAGGCTGGATGAACAGGAGCCCGTGGAGGCTGGAGGAGGTCAACGGTGGAGATGAACAGTATCCTGTGGAGTCCCATTTTACGGTATGCCACACCCCTCCCGATGAACAGGACCCCTGTTTCGACCGTAGCGCTCCAACACAAGTCCATTTCGTCTGTTTTGCGGTACGCCACACCCCTCCCGATCAACAGGACCCCCATTTCGACCGTAGCGCTCCAACACAAGTCCGTTTTGTCCGTTTTGCGGTACCCACACCCCTCCCGATCAACAAGACCCCCGTTTCGACTGTAGGAGGTCCGTTTTGTCTGTTTTGTGGTACGCCACACCCCTCCCGATCAACAGGACCCCCATTTCGACCATAAAGGTCCATTTCCTCCGTTTTGCGGTACGCCAGACCCCTCCCGATCAACAGGACCCCGTTCCGAACGTGGCCGGTCGAACACAAGGCCGTTTCCTCCGTTCTGTGGTACGCCAGGCCTCGTTTCCATCGCCTGTTCCGTCCAAGCCCTCCCGATGAAGACGACCATGCATTCCGTTCCGACCCAGCCGGTTGGCTCCCCATGAACACGACGACGATGTTGTTTCTCCGTTCCGACCCAGCCATGTACACGAGCCCTGGCCGTACGTATGCGCGAGTAGGTGTTTGAGACCCCGCCCGTATGTACACATATGTGGCCATATTTTTTTCTTGCACACTAGCGTTGTACGCACGTGTACATGCTACGTGCGCGCCTCTACTACGACACATACGCGCCTCTACATCGACCAGTATATATGTACGTACACGTTCGCGACCAGAATGACAACGCTATGTACGCTTCGACCAGGTGGGTCCCGACTATCAGGCACTTCCTTGCCTGCGAAGATGTAGCTGGTGGGTCCCAGCAGTCAGGGGGCGAATCGTTTTTTTTTTGCCCGGACGCACTTCCTTGTGCGCGAAGATGTAGCTGGTGGGTCCTAGCAGTCAGGGGGGCGAATCGTTTTTTTTGCCCGGATGCACTTCCTTGTGTGCGAAGATGTAGCTGGTGGGTCCCAGCAGTCAGGGGGGTGAATTGTTTTTTTGCCCGGATGCACTTCCTTGCGTGCGAAGATGTAGCTGGTGGGTCCCAACAGTCAGGGGGAAACATTTTTTTCACGAAATACGGTGGCCCGTCCGGTGGGTCCCCGCTGTCAGGTGGAGGAATAATTATTTTGCGCGTAATAAGGAGGCACTTCCTTGCTGCGGCCGTGGACCCAGCTGTCAGCCTCTCCATGTATAGTCCACGTCCGATGGAAGTCGTTCCTTGACCACGTTGACCACACCGCACCGAGAGCACCACAGCGGTGGACGATGGCGAGGCCTAGGAAGGGGACGACTCGAAGCCGGGGAAGACGCAGCAGTGGATGCCCACGCGAAGAGGAGTACGAGGGTTCACTGGTTCGGCTGCGGTGTGAGGTTGCCGTCGCCGCAGAATAACAGGGGGTGTGGGTGAGTAGAGGGATGCACTGGCCAGCGTGGGAGTAGTAGGGGGCGGTGAGGCCTCCATGGCATGACAACCGGCCATGGGAGGCAGGAGCACGCGGCACGACCGGCGCTGGTTTGGGCGGCTGGAGCAAGAAGACCAGAGGTTGAAGAAGCACTACGGCCGTTGGATGAACATCGTACGGTAACAGGAGCTAGAATCGTTCATATTGACTAAGTTAACAAAGCCCTCCGTCCTCGTCAACTTGGTAGGCCCACAAGTCAGCCACCCACTATGCTGGGTTCCAGCTAGCAGGGGGAGTATTCATTTTTTTTCTGCATAATAAGGAGGCACTTTCGGTGGGTCCGAGCTGACAGCGGGGGGTGGGGGGGTGGGGGGGACGTTTTTCGCGAAATACGGTGGCCCGTTCGGTGGGTCCCAGCAGTCATGGGGAAACGTTTTTTTTGCGAATTACCGTGGCCCGTTCGGTGGGTCCCTGCTGTCAGGTGGAGGAATAATTATTTCCGCGTAATAAGGAGGCACTTCCTTGCGGCTGCCGTGGACCCAGCTGTCAGCCTCCCCACGTAGAGTACTCTTTCGATGGAAGTTGGTCATTGACCACATTGACCACGCCACGCCGAGAGCACCACGGCGGTGGACGACGGTGAGGCATAGCAAGGGGACGACACAGAGCCGGGGAAGACGCGGCAGTGGAAGCCCGCACGGAGAGGAGTACGAGGGAGTACGAGGGTTCACCGGTTTGGCTGCGGTGTGAGGCTGCCATCGCCGCAGAATAACAGGGGGTGTGGGTGAGTAGAGGGATGCCCTGGCCAGCGGTGGGAGTAGTAGGGGGCGCTGAGGCCTGCGCGGCAACACAGCCGGCCACGGGAGGCAGGAGCAGGCGGTCCCGCCGGTGCTGCTTTGGCGGCTGGAGCAAGAAGATCAGATATTGAAGAAACACGACGGCCGTCAGATTGACATCCAATGGTTACGTCTGCTAGAATCGTTTGTTGACATATATAATAACTAAAAAATCTTGCATATGCGTCAACTAAACAGGCCCACAAGTCAGACCACTCCCTCTTTTTTTAATAATTTATATATAGCTCATGGCAACTTCTTATGCAATTTATTGCAGTCATTTTTTTTGGTTGGCCAGGGCCAATTTCGCATATTTCTGTGGGTTCCAAGCTATTTTTAATACCGAAATGTCGAGCCAGATTTAAATTACTTTGAAGATATATTTAAATTAGGTTAATGCCTAGTGAAATAGGAATCTGAAAATGTGGAAAAATTCAGAAATTATAAAGTAATTGCCAATTTATCATTTGTTTTTATATTTACAACCCATTTCATATTACTTTCAAGATTTGCAGGCGTCTTGAAAGAGTTGCTGCCCATCAGGGCGTAGAAAAATAAGTAGGCCTGGATTGGGTACTCTTCAGAAAAAATAAACTGGGCTCATTTTCACAAAGAAAAAATAGCTGGGCTGGTCACATGGTGAACACAAAATATAAGCCTGGGCTAGACGGGCCACAGCCCAGTTCAAACCCTGCTCCGTCTCAACAATAACAAAAAAATACTGCTCGAGTAGCTACATCCCAGGTGTCAGCCGATCTTGTGCTGTTCTCTTGTCTATTGACTATATACGCTCACAATGTCGTGGGTCCCAGATGTCAGGAAAACACTAGGAGAAAGCATTTTATTTTTCCATACGCTGACGTGGTGGGCCCCTACTGTCATCCTCTCCACGTACTTCTACCGATTCCTGTTGTTTGTTGACCATGTTGACAACGCGAGAGGGCGGCACCGCGGCGAGCGCACCAAAGCGTGCAGAGGACGTCGGCGTTAACGATTTAGGAGACGGTGGGGCGGCGATGCGTGCGTTGAGGCGCAACCAGCCATGGGAGGCGGAAACAGGCGGCCCCGCCGGCATTAGTTTGGTTTTGGCGGCTGGAGGAAGACAGGACTGAAGAAACACGACAGACTATAAAAGCAGCAGGAGTACTTAACAACCTTAACTGAAACCAGCATGGGCACTTAACAACCAAAGCTGAAAGCAGTATGAGTACTTATACAGGTTCAACCGTACAAAGCACGCCTCAAACAGTGCTACTTTGCCTACAGTTAACTGATATGTCCATTTTGCATCATGCTTTTATATCAATATTTATTGCATTATGGGCTGTTATTGCACTTTATATCTCAATACTTATGGCCATTCTCTCTTATTTTACAAGGTTTACCATGAAAAGGGAGAATACTGGCAGCTGGAATTCTGGCTGGAAAAGGAGCAAACATTGGAAACCTATTCTGCACAGCTCCAAAAGTCCTGAAACTCCACGAAACAACTTTTTAGATTTAATAAGAATTTTTGAGCGAAAGAAATACGCCAGGGGGCCCACACCCTGTCAGGAGACAGGAGGGCGCCCCCCTATAGGGCGCGCCCCCTATCTCCTGGGCCCCCTGGTGGGCCTCCGGTGTCCATCTTCTGCTATATCAAGCTTTTACCCTGGAAAAAATCGTGGGCAAGCTTACGGGACGAAACTCCGCCGCCACGAGGCGGAACCTTGGCGGAATCAATCTAGGGCTCCGGCGGAGCTGTTCTGCCGGGGACACTTCCCTCCGGGAGGGGGAAATCATCACCAACGTCATCACCAACGATCCTCTCATCGGGAGGGGGTCAATCTCCATCAACATCTTCACCAGCACCATCTCCTCTCAAAACCCTAGTTCATCTCTTGTATCCAATCTTGTATCAAAACCACAAATTGGTACCTGTGGGTTGCTAGTAGTGTTGATTACTCCTTGTAGTTGATGCTAATTGGTTTACTTGGTGGAAGATCATATGTTCAGATCCTTTATGCATATTATTACTCCTCTGATTATGAACATGAATATGCTTTGTGAGTAGTTACGTTTGTTCCTGAGGACATGGGTGAAGTCTTGCTATTAGTAGTCATGTGAATTTGGTATTCGTTCGATATTTTGATGAGATGTATGTTGTCTTTTCCTCTAGTGGTGTTATGTGAACGTCGACTACATGACACTTCACCATTATTTGGGCCTAGAGGAAGGCATGGGGAAGTAATAAGTAGATGATGGGTTGCTAGAGTGACAGAAGCTTAAACCCTAGTTTATGCGTTGCTTCGTTAGGGGCTGATATGGATCCATATGTTTAATGTTGTGGTTAGGTTTACCTTAATACTTCTTTTGTAGTTGCGGACGCTTGCAATAGGGGTTAATCATAAGTGGGATGCTTGTCCAAGTAAGGGCAGTACCCAAGTACCGGTCCACCCACATATCAAATTATCAAAGTACCGAACGCGAATCATATGAACGTGATGAAAACTAGCTTGACGATAATTCCCATGTGTCCTCGGGAGCTCCTTTCTCATTATTAGAAATTGTCCAGGCTTATCCTTTGCTACATAAAGGATTGGGCCACCTTGCTGCACTTTATTTACTTTATTTACTTGTTACTCGTTACCATTTATCTTATCACAAAACTATCTATCACCTACAATTTCAGTGCTTGCAGAGAAAACCTTACTGAAAACCGCTTATCATTTCCTTCTGCTCCTCGTTGGGTTCGACACTCTTACTTATCGAAAGGACTACGATTGATCCCCTACACTTGTGGGTCATCAAGACTCTTTTCTGGCGCCGTTGCCGGGGAGTGTAGCGCTTTTGGTGAGTGGAACTTGGTAAGGAAACATTTATATAGTGTGCTGAAATTTTCTGTTACTTGTCACTATGGAAACTAATCCTTTGAGGGGCTTGTTTGGGGTATCTTCACCCCAACCAGAAGAGCAAAGAGTTGCTCCTCAACCTACTGAACTTTATGAAAATATTTACTTTGAGATTCCTTCGGGTATGATAGAGAAACTGCTAGCTAATCCATTTGCAGGAGATGGAACATTGCATCCCGATTTACACCTTATCTTTGTGGATGAAGTTTGTGGATTATTTAAGCTTGCAGGTATTCCCGATGATGTTGTCAAAAGGAAGGTCTTCCCTTTATCTTTGAAGGGAGATGCATTGACATGGTATAGGCTATGTGATGATACGAGATCTTGGAATTATAAGCGATTGAAGTTGGAATTTCACCAGAAGTTCTATCCTATGCATCTTGTTCATCGTGATCGTAATTACATATATAATTTCTGGCCTCGCGAAGGAGAAAGCATCGCTCAAGCTTGGGGGAGGCTTAAGTCAATGTTATATTCATGCCCCAATCATGAGCTCTCTCGGGAAATGATTATTCAGAACTTTTATGCTCGGCTTTCTCTTGATAATCGCAACCTGCTCGATACTTCCTGTGCTGGTTCTTATATGCTGAAGACTATTGATTTCAAATGGGACTTATTGGAAAGAATTAAACGCAACTCTGAAGATTGGGGTTCCGACGATGGTAAGGAGTCAGGTATGACACCTAAGTTCGATTGTGTTAAATCTTTTATGGATACCGATGCTTTTCGTGGATTTAGCGCTAAGTATGGACTTGACTCTGAGATAGTAGCTTCTTTCTGTGAATCTTTTGCTACTCACGTTGATCTCCCTAAAGAGAAGTGGTTTAAATATAATCCTCCTGTTGAAGTGAAAGTAGTTGCACCTATTACAGTCGAAGAAAAGACTATTACCTATAGTGATCCTATTGTTCCTACTACTTATGTTGGAAAACCTCCTTTTCCTGTTAGGATAAAGGATCATGCTAAAGCTTCGACTGTTGTTCGTAAGAGTAATACTAGGACTTATACATCTCCTGAGCAAATTAATGTTGAACCTAGTATTGCTATGGTTAAAGATCTCTTGGATGATGATTTAGATGGGCATGTTATTTATTTCTGTGGTGAGACTGCTAATATTGCTAGACCAGATACTAAGACACGTAGACCTATCGTAGGCATGCCTGTTATTTCTGTTAAAATAGGAGATCATTGTTATCATGGCTTATGTGATATGGGTGCTAGTGCTAGTGCAATACCTTATACTTTATATCAAGAAATTATGGATGACATTGCACCCATTGAATTAGAAGACATTGATGTTACTATTAAGCTTGCTAATAGGGATACCATTAAACCCTTTGGGATTGTTAGATATGTTGAAGTTTTGTGTGGGAAGGTTAAATACCCTGCTAATTTTCTTGTTCTTGGTTCCCCACAAGATGATTTTTGTCCCATTATTTTTGGTAGACCCTTCTTGAATACAGCTAGTGCTAAGATTAATTGTGAAAAGAATATTGTCACTGTTGGCATAGATGGTATGTCTCATGAGTTTAATTTGCTAAGTTTAGTAGACAACCTCGTGATAGGGAACCACCTAGTAAGGATGAGATTATTGGTCTTGCTTCCATTGTTGTTCCTCCAACTGATCCGTTAGAACAATATTTGCTAGACCATGAAAACGATATGTTTATGAAGGAAAGAGAGGAAATAGATGAAGTGTTCCTTAAACAGGAACCTATGCTGAAACATAACCTTCCCGTTGAAATTCTTGGGGATCCCCCTCCACCCAAGGGTGATCCCGTGTTTGAACTCAAACCATTACCTGATAATCTTAAGTATGCTTATCTTGATGAAAAGAAATATATCCTGTTATTATTAGTGCTAACCTTTCAGAGAAAGAAGAAGAAAGATTATTGAAAACTCTGAAGAAGCACCGAGCAGCTATTGGATATACTCTGGATGATCTTAAGGGCGTTAGTCCCACGTTATGCCAACACAAAATTACATTGGAGGAAGATGCCAAACCAGTTAGAGATCCTCAAAGACGATTAAATCCCAAGATGAAGGAAGTGGTAAGAAAGGAGATACTAAAGCTCCTTGAGGCAGGTATTATTTATCCCGTTGCTGATAGTGAATGGGTAAGCCCTGTCCATTGTGTTCCTAAAAAGGGAGGTATTACCGTTGTTCCTAATGATAAAGATGAATTGATCCCGCAAAGAATTATTACAGGTTATAGGATGGTAATTGATTTCCGTAAGTTAAATAAAGCTACTAAGAAAGATCATTACCCTTTACCTTTTATTGATCAAATGCTAGAAAGACTATCCAAACACACACATTTCTGCTTTCTAGATGGTTATTCTGGTTTCTCTCAGATACCTGTGTCAGCGAAGGATCAATCTAAAACTACTTTTACTTGCCCTTTTGGTACTTTTGCTTATAGACGTATGCCTTTTGGTTTATGTAATGCACCTGCTACCTTTCAAAGATGCATGATGGCTATATTCTCTGATTTTTGTGAAAAGATTTGTGAGGTATTCATGGATGATTTCTCCGTTTATGGATCCTCTTTTGATGATTGTTTGAGCAACCTTGATCGAGTTTTGCAGAGATGCGAAGACACTAGTCTCGTCCTGAATTGGGAAAAGTGTCACTTTATGGTTAATGAAGGCATTGTCTTGGGGCACAAGATCTCCGAGAGAGGTATTGAAGTTGATAAAGCCAAAGTTGATGCTATTGAAAAGATGCCATGTCCCAAGGACATAAAAGGTATAAGAAGTTTCCTTGGTCATGCCGGTTTTTATAGGAGGTTCATTAAGGACTTTTCTAAAATCTCTAGGCCTCTGACTAATTTATTGCAAAAAGATATTCCTTTTGTCTTTGATGATGATTGTGTAGAAGCATTTGAAATACTTAAGAAAGCTTTGATCACTGCACCTATTGTTCAGCCACCTGATTGGAATTTACCTTTTGAAATTATGTGTGATGCTAGTGATTATGCTGTAGGTGTTGTTCTAGGGCAAAGAGTCGATAAGAAATTGAATGTTATCCAGTATGCTAGTAAGACTCTTGATACTGCCCAGAGAAATTATGCTACTACTGAAAAAGAGTTCTTAGCAGTTGTGTTTGCATGTGATAAGTTTAGACCTTATATTGTTGATTCCAAAGTTACTATTCACACTGATCATGCTGCTATTAAATATCTTATGGAAAAGAAAGATGCTAAGCCTAGACTCATTAGATGGGTTCTCTTGCTCCAAGAATTTGACTTGCATATTATTGATAGAAAGGGAGCTGAGAACCCCGTTGCAGATAACTTGTCTAGGTTAGAGAATGTTCTTGATGACCCACTGCCTATTAATGATAGCTTTCCTGATGAACAATTAGCGGTCGTTAATGCTTCTCGTACTGCTCCTTGGTATGCTGATTATGCTAATTACATTGTTGCTAAATTTATACCGCCTAGTTTCACATACCAGCAAAAGAAAAAGTTCTTTTATGATTTAAGACATTACTTCTGGGATGATCCACACCTTTATAAAGAAGGAGTAGATGGTGTTATTAGACGTTGTGTGCCTGAGCATGAACAGGAACAGATCCTACGCAAGTGTCACTCTGAATCCTATGGAGGACACCACGCTGGAGATAGAACTGCACACAAGGTACTACAATCTGGTTTTTATTGGCCTACTCTCTTCAAAGATGCTCGTAAGTTTGTCTTATCTTGTGATGAATGTCAAAGAATAGGTAACATTAGTAGACGTCAAGAAATGCCTATGAATTATTCTCTTGTTATTGAACCGTTTGATGTTTGGGGCTTTGATTATATGGGACCTTTTCCTGCCTCTAATGGTTATACACATATTTTAGTTGCTGTTGATTACGTTACTAAGTGGGTAGAAGCTATTCCAACTAGTAGTGCTGATCATAACACTTCTATTAAAATGCTTAAAGAAGTTATTTTTCCGAGGTTTGGAGTCCCTAGATATCTTATGACTGATGGTGGTTCACATTTTATTCATGGTGCTTTCCGTAAGATGCTTGCTAAGTATGATGTCAATCATAGAATCGCATCTCCTTATCATCCGCAGTCTAGTGGTCAAGTAGAGTTGAGCAATAGAGAGCTCAAATTAATTTTGCAAAAGACTGTGAATAGATCTAGAAAGAATTGGTCCAAAAAACTTGATGATGCATTATGGGCCTATAGAACTGCATACAAAAATCCTATGGGTATGTCTCCATATAAGATGGTTTATGGAAAAGCGTGTCATTTACCTCTTGAACTTGAACATAAGGCATATTGGGCTATTAAAGAGCTCAATTATGACTTCAAACTTGCCGGTGAGAAGAGGTTGTTTGATATTAGCTCACTTGATGAATGGAGAACCCAAGCATATGAGAATGCCAAGCTATTCAAAGAAAAAGTCAAACGCTGGCATGATAAGAGGATACAAAAGCGTGAGTTTAACGTAGGAGATTATGTATTATTATTCAACTCTCGTTTAAGATTTTTTGCAGGAAAACTTCTATCAAAATGGGAAGGTCCTTACGTTATCGAGGAGGTCTATCATTCTGGTGCCATAAAAATCAACAACTTCGAAGACACAAGTCCGAGGGTGGTAAACGGTCAAAGAATTAAACATTATATTTCAGGTAATCCTATCAATGTTGAAACTAATATTATTGAAACCGTAACCCCTGAGGAATACATAAGGGACACTTTCCAGAACGTTCCAGACTCCGAAAAGGTATAGGTATGTGGTACGGTAAGTAAACCAACTCCAAAACAACTCCAATGGCAATTTTTATCAGTTTTGGAATATTTAAGAATTTTAGGAAGAAAGAAGTAGTCCGAAAGGGACACGAGGCTCCCACGAGAGTGGAGGGCGCCCCCCCCTACTGGGCGCGCCCCCCTGTCTCGTGGGCACCTCGTGTGCCTCCCGGACTCCGTTTTCTTGCACGTTACATATTTTGGTCGGTAAAAATTCATTATATATACTCCCGAAGGTTTTGACCACCGTATCACGCAAATATCCTCTGTTTTCGTTTCGAGCTGTTTCTGTTTCAGATCTAAGAGCATCATGTCGTCTCCAAGCGCTCCCAAGGACAAGTTTTTCGAGAGGGTTATCAACCCCTATCTTGCGGAGGTGATGCAACACCCTCAAACCATTGAGATGCGTGAGGGGGTGCTGCACATCCGCGATGTGGAGGGACCAAGGCGTACCGGGAGCGTGGAGACAAAGCTCGAAGCTGTGGAGCAGCAAGTTTTCAAGTGCCAAGGGATGGTGGAGCGTGGACTCAACGCCAACCAGATGATGATCACGGAGTTCACCAACAACCACAAGCTGGATGCCAAAGTCATTGGGGAGACCATCTTCAAGCTTCAAGAGAAAATCGAGCACCTCCAAGCCCAGATCTATGACCTGCAAAACCAGAACTGTGAGTATGAATATAGATTCAAGAGGATGAGTTTGGCTGCAGATTTAAGGATCCCGGAGACTCGATCATCCTTCTATGATGGAGAGCCTATGCCTTGGAAGACGGACGACAAGCCTACATCATCAACAACTCCTACTTCACCACCTCCGAGGACATAATCACATGGGTATGGGCACTCCCCTTGGCAACTGCCAAGCTTGGGGGAGGTGCCCCGGTATCGTATCACCATCACACTCCTATCTTTACCGCTTTATTTAGTTCGATCCTTTTAGTAGTATCTTGATCTAGTAGATTGAAGTTTTGATATCAAGTAGTTTGAGTTTTGCTTTGTGATCTCTTTTTGTAATCGAGTCCGTGAGCTATCTATAATAAAGATTAGTGTTGAGTCAAGGGCTTTGCTATGTTGCTATGATCTTGAGAAAGTAGAAAGAATAAAAGAGTTCATATTGATCTTATGGATAGTGATAACTTCACACATAGAAAGTATGAGGCATAAAAATTGTTGAGAGTTGATGAACGTAGTTTTGGTCATCGTTGCAATTAATAGGAAGTGATAAGGAAAGAGGGGTTCACATATAAATATATTATCTTGGACACCTTTTATAATTGGGAGCACTCATTAAGTATGACATGCTAAAAGAGTTGACGTTGGACAAGGAAGACAACGTAATGGTTTATGTTTTCCGACATCTCAGTTAAAGTATATTGTCATTGACCTTCCAAACATGTTGAGCTTGCCTTTCCCCCTCATGCTAGCCAAATTCCTTGCACCAAGTAGAGATACTACTTGTGCTTCCAAATATCCTTAAACCCAGTTTTGCCATGAGAGTCCACCATACCTACCTATGGATTGAGTAAGATCCTTCAAGTAAGTTGTCATGTTGCAAGCAATAAAAATTGCTATCTAAATATGTATGACTTATTAGTGCAGAGAAAATAAGCTTTGTACGATCTTGTTGTGGAAGTAATAAAAGCGACGGACTGCATAATAAAGGTCCACATACAAGGGGCAATATAAAGTGACGTTCTTTTGCATTAAGATTTTGTGCATCAACCCTAAACGCACATGACAACCTCTGCTTCCCTCTGCGAAGGGCCTATCTTTTACTTTATGTTTTTACTTTATGCTTGAGTCAAGGTGATCCTCACCTTTCCCTTTTTCATTTTATCCTTTGGCAAGCTCCTCGTGTTTGAAAGATCATGATATATATATATCCAATTGGATGTAAGTTAGCATGGGCTATTATTGTTGACATCACCTAAAGGTGAATACGTTGGGAGGCAACACAATAAGCCCCTATCTTTCTCAGTGTCCGGCTGAAACTCCATAACCACAAGTATTGCGTGAGTGTTAGCAATTATAGAAGACTACAAGATAGTTGAGTATGTGAGCTTGCTGAAAAGCTCTATTGTTGACTCTTTCTGATGTTACGATAAATTGCAATTGCTTCAATGACTGAGATTATAGTTTGTTAGTTCCCAATGAAGTTTTTGAACCATACTTGACATTGTGAATTGATTGTTACTTGAGCATAAGAAATCATATGATAAAATCTATATATGTTGCTGTTATAAGAATGATCGTGATGCCCTCATGTCCGTATTTTATTTTTATCGACACCTCTATCTCTAAACATGTGGACATATTTTTCGATTTCGGCTTCCGCTTGAGGACAAGCGAGGTCTAAGCTTGGGGGAGTTGATACGTCCATTTTGCATCATGCTTTTATATCAATATTTATTGCATTATGGGCTGTTATTACACATTATATCTCAATACTTATGGCTATTCTCTCTTATTTTACAAGGTTTACCATGAAGAGGGGGAATGCCGGCAGCTGGAATTCTGGCTGGAAAAGGAGCAAACATTGGAAACCTATTCTGCACAACTCCAAAAGTCCTGAAACTCCACGAAACATCTTTTTGGATTTAATAAGAATTTTTGAGCGAAAGAAATACACCAGGGGGCCCACACCCTGTCCAGGAGAGAGGAGGGCGCGCCCCCTATAGGGCGCGCCCCCTATCTCCTGGGCCCCCTGGTGGGCCTCCGGTGTCCATCTTCTACTATATCAGAGCTTTTACCTTGGAAAAAATTGTGGGCAAGCTGACGGGACGAAACTCCGCCGCCACGAGGCGGAACCTTGGCGGAATCAATCTAGGGCTCCGGCGGAGCTGTTCTGCCGGGGACACTTCCCTCCGGGAGGGGGAAATCATCACCAACGTCATCACCAACGATCCTCTCATCGGAGGGGGTCAATCTCCATCAACATTTTCACCAGCACCAACTCCTTTCAAAACCCGAGTTCATCTCTTGTATCCAATCTTGTATCAAAACCACAAATTGGTACCTGTGGGTTGCTAGTAGTGTTGATTACTCCTTGTAGTTGATGCTAATTGGTTTACTTGGTGGAAGATCATATGTTCAGATCCTTTATGCATATTATTACTCCTCTGATTATGAACATGAATATGCTTTGTGAGTAGTTACGTTTGTTCCTGAGGACATGGGTGAAGTCTTGCTATTAGTAGTCATGTGAATTTGGTATTCGTTCGATATTTTGATGAGATGTATGTTGTCTTTTCCTCTAGTGGTGTTATGTGAACGTCGACTACATGACACTTCACCATTATTTGGGCCTAGAGGAAGGCATGGGGAAGTAATAAGTAGATGATGGGTTGCTAGAGTGACAGAAGCTTAAACCCTAGTTTATGCGTTGCTTCGTTAGGGGCTGATATGGATCCATATGTTTAATGTTGTGGTTAGGTTTACCTTAATACTTCTTTTGTAGTTGCGGACGCTTGCAATAGGGGTTAATCATAAGTGGGATGCTTGTCCAAGTAAGGGCAGTACCCAAGTACCGGTCCACCCACATATCAAATTATCAAAGTACCGAACGCGAATCATATGAACGTGATGAAAACTAGCTTGACGATAATTCCCATGTGTCCTCGGGAGCTCCTTTCTCATTATTAGAAATTGTCCAGGCTTATCCTTTGCTACATAAAGGATTGGGCCACCTTGCTGCACTTTATTTACTTTATTTACTTGTTACTCGTTACTATTTATCTTATCACAAAACTATCTATCACCTACAATTTCAGTGCTTGCAGAGAAAACCTTACTGAAAACCGCTTATCATTTCCTTCTGCTCCTCGTTGGGTTCGACACTCTTACTTATCGAAAGGACTACGATTGATCCCCTACACTTGTGGTCATCATTGCCCAGGATTGAGGCAAGCCCAAACAGGTTTAGTGCTCGTATCAATTCTGAAACTTCATGTCGCCTGGTCAATAACGGACGCTTGAACTGGAAAGCATGAACATAATATTCTGTCCTATTCTCCAAGATGGACGGGTCTTCATTATTTGAGACCACCCATGAATAAGTATCTTTTCACCTCCAAGGGGAATGGAGTAGGTTGACATAAACATCAAGTTGTGACCAAGCGCAAGTCTGACCCGACCATGGTCAGGCATTTGTATAGGAACAATAGAATAGGGCAGTTCCTGTTTCAAGAAGATCACAACTATAAAACTGTGTATAAGAAATTGTTTATGAACAACAGAAAACTGCTCATACCATAAGTTTCTCGACACTGTTGGACCCGTTCAACGAGTGCAATGATACATCTCCAATGTATCTATAATTTTTGATTGTTCCATGCTATTATATTACCCCTCTTGGATGTTTATGGGCTTTATTTTACACATTTATATCATTTTTGGGACTAACCTACTAACCGGAGGCCCAACCCATATTGCTGTTTTTTTTGCCTATTTCAGTATTTCGAAGAAAAGGAATATCAAACGGAGTCCAAACGGAACGAAACCTTCGGGAGCGTTATTTTTGGAACAAATCTGATTAGGAGAGCCTGGAGTGCAAGTCAAGAAAGCTCCGAGGGCCCCACGAGATAGGAGGGCGCGCCCCTTGTCTCGTGGGCCCCTCGGGCGGCCACCGACGTACTTCTTCCTCCTATATATGCCTACGTACCCTGAAAACATCCAGGAGCACCACGAAACACAATTTCCACCGCCGTAACCTTCTGTATCCGCGAGATCCCATCTTGGAGCCTTCGCCGGCACTCCGCCGGAGGGGGGATCGACCACGGAGGGCTTCTACATCAACACCATAGCCCCTCCGATGAGTTGTGAGTAGTTTACCACAGACCTTCGAGTCCATAGTTATTAGCTAGATGGCTTCTTCTCTCTTTTTGGATCTCAATACAATGTTCTCCCCCTCTCTTGTGGATATATTCAATGTAATCTCTTTTTGCGGTGTGTTTGTCGAGATCCGATGAATTGTGGGTTTATGATCAAGTTTATCTATGAATAATATTTGAATCTTCTCTGAATTCTTTTATGTATGATTGAGTTATCTTTGCAAGTCTCTTCGAATTATCAGTTTGGTTTGGCCTACTAGATTGGTCTTTCTTGCCATGGGAAGTGCTTAGCTTTGGGTTCAATCTTGCGGTGTTCTTACCAGTGACAGAAAGGGTTGCAAGACACGTATTGTATTGTTGCCATCGAGGATAACAAGATGGGGTTTATATCATATTGCATGTGTTTATCCCTCTACATCATGTCATCTTGCTTAATGCGTTGCTCTGTTCTTATGAAACTTAATACTCTAGATGCATGCTGGATAGCGGTCGATGTGTGAGTAATAGTAGTAGATGCAGGCAGGACTGGTCTACTTGTTATGGACGTGATGCCTATATACATGATCATGCCTAGATAATCTCAAAACAATGCACTTTTATATCAATTGCTCGACAGTAATTTGTTCACCCACTGTAATACTTATGCTATCTTGAGAGAAGCCACTAGTGAACCTATGGCCCCCCGGTCTATCTCTTATCAATATGCTTTCCATCTACTTTATTAGCATCTTTACTTTTTGGCATCTATATCAAAATATAAAAAATATATTTATCTTATCATTCTATCTTATTAGATCTCTTTCGGCAGTGGCGGAAGGGATTGACACCCTTTATTACGTTGGTTGCGAGTTCTCAGTTTGTTTGTGTAGGTGCGTGGGACTTTTGAGGAGCTCCTACTGGATTCGCATACTTGTTCTCAAAACTGAGGGAAAATACTTAACGCTACCTTTCTGCATCACACCCTCTCCTCTTCGAGGAATAACAAACGCAAGCTCAAGAGTAGCAAGAAAGGATTTCTAGCACCGTTGCCGGGAGGTCTCCTAGTCAGACAATACCAAGTACCCATCATAAACCCATCCCCTCGCATTTACATTATTTGCCAATTTGCCCTCCTCGTTTTCCCTCCTCCCCCCACTTCACCCTTTGCCGCTTTTATTTCGCCCTCTCTTTCCCAATCTCCTCTCTCTTTCACTTGCTTTCCCGCCTTGCTTTTGTTTCGCTATGTCTGAATTGGGAGATATCTCATATGGACAATAATGATAACACAGACATCTGCTCCGGCCGATGAATCCCTATCTTGCATACTAAAAGTTTTTAAATCGTAGTAGAACACCATTGCAAGGTGTTTTTCAAGATTTCTTTACTTTGCCGGTGCTTTATTCTATGTTGTTCTATCTTCATAGAACTAGTAGTCTGCGATGCTGCCTATCTTGATGAACTTGAAAACAATTTGCATATTGCATCCTTGCATCAAGATTTTTTGAATTCTCTAAATATTGAGCTTTCTGTAATGCATGTTACATCTTTTTGGGCTCATGAGTTTAGATTTATCATTAGAGAGCCAACAAATCTCTTTGCGCATGTATGGGACCTTCCACCCATAGAAGCGATCCTCTATGATCAAGAGGAAATTAGACGATTTCAATCTTCGGACTATGTCGCTTTTAATGAAAACCTTAGAAAAAAGGTTCCTACCAATGTCTTGGTTGATTGCATTAATGAGCTTAATAATGATTTTGCCCTCAGAAACAATGAGCTAGGGTACTCTCTTGAGTATAGGCTTAAAATATTTTGCCAAAAGAATGCTTTTAGTGATGAAATAGTTGTGCATTATGAAGGGCCAAGGGAGGAACCCGTTCCTCCTGTGATTGATCTTGGGGATCTCTGTCCCACTAAATTTAGCCCTTTTGATTAATTTTGCTTGCCTCAAAGGAAACTTGCTGCCGAACGTAGAGAATATGAGATGAACTTTCAAGATCTATCTTATTATTACGGCACCACTTAGATCTATCTTTGTTCTTGCCTAGCTAGGGGCGTTAAACAATAGCGCTAGTTGGGAGGCAACCCAATTTTCTTTATGTTTTTTGTTTTTGCTCCTGTTTAGTAATAAATCTTGCATCTACCTTCTGGTTAGATGTGTTTTTATCTTTTAATTAGTGTTTGTGCCAAGTAGAACCTATAGGATAACCTACGATGATAGTTGATTTGATTCTGCTGAAAAACAGAAACTTTGCGCGCACGAATATAATTTTGTTAAATCACAGGAACATTCTTTTGCATTGATTCTGTTTGCTTCTGTTCAATAGAGAAATTTTCTAGGACTTCCTATTTTGGTAGGATTTTTAGAGTTCCAGAAGTTTGCGTTAGTTACAGATTGCTACAGACTGTTCTATTTTTGACAGATTCTGTTTTTCGTGTGTTGTTTGCTTATTTCAATGCATCTATGGCTAGTAAATTAGTTTATAAACCATAAAGAAGTTGGAATACAGTAGGTTTAACACCATTATAAATAAAGAATGAGTTCATTACAGTACCTTATGTGGTGGTTTTGTTTTCTTTCACTAACGGAGCTTATAAGATTTCCTGTTGAGTTTTGTGTTGTGAAGTTTTCAAGTTTTGGGTAAAGCTTTTATGGACTATGGAATAAAGGGTGGCAAGAGCCTAAGCTTGGGGATGCCCATGGCACCCCAAGATATTCAAGAATATCCAAAATCCTAAGCTTGGGGATGCCCCGGGAAGGCATCCCCTCTTTCGTCTTCGTTCATTGGTAACTTTACTTGGAGCTATATTTTTATTCTCCACATGATATGTGTTTTGCTTGGAGCGTCGTGTATTATATTAGTCTTTGCTTTTTAGTTTACCACAATCATCCTTGCTGTACACACCTTTTGGGAGAAGCCTATTTGATTAGAATTTGCTAGAATACTCTATGTGCTTAACTTATATCTTTTGAGCTTAATAGTTTTTGCTCTAGTGCTTCACTTATATCTTTTATAGCACGGTGGTGTCTTAATTTTGTAGAAATTGCTAGTCTCTCATGCTTCACTTATATCATTTTGAGAGTCTTTTAGAACAGCATGGTATTTTCTATGATCATAAAGTTGGTCCTAGAATGATGAGCATCCAAGTGGGTATAATAAAAACTATCATAGAAAGTGAATTGGATGCTATGATCAATTTGATACTTGATAATTGTTTTGAGATATGGAGGTAGTGATATTAAAGTCATGCTAGTTGGGTGATTATGAATTTAAAGAATGCTTGTGTTGAAGCTTGCGATTCCCGTAGCATGCACGTATGGTGAACCGCTTTGTGATGAAGTTGGAGCACAATTTTATTTATTGATTGTCTTCCTTATGAGTGGCGGTCGGGGACGAGCGATTGTCTTTCCCTACCAATCTATCCCCCTAGGAGCATGCGCATAGTACTTTGGTTTTTGATGACTTCTAAATTTTTGCAACAAGTATATGAGTTCTTTTGATTAATGTTGAGTCCATGGATTATACGCACTCTTTCACCCTTCCACCATTGCTAGCCTCTCTTGTACCGTGCAACTTTCGCCGGTACCATACACCCACCATACTCCTTCCTCAAAACAGCCACCATACCTACCTATTATGGCATTTCCATAGCCATTCCGAGATATATTGCCATGCAACTTTCCACCGTTCCGTTCATATGACACACATTGCTTTTGTCATATTGCTTTTTGCATGATCATGTAGTTGACATTGTATTTATGGCAAGGCCACTTTCATAATTTTCATACATGTCGCTCTTGATTAATTGCATATCCCGGTACAACACCGGAGGCATTCACATAGAATCATATCTTGTTCTAGCTTTGAGTTGTAAATCCATAAAAGTGTGATGATCTTCATTATTAGAGCATTGTCCTAGTGAGGAAAGGATGATGAAGACTATGATTCCCCCACAAGTCGGGATGAGACTTCGGACTTTACAAAAGAAAGAAAAAAGAAAAAAAGAGAAAGGCCAAAAAAAGAAAGAAAGCCAAAGAAAAAGAAAAAGAAAAAAAATGAGAGAAAAAGAGAGAAGGGACAATGCTACTATCTCTTTTTCCACACTTGTGCTTCAAAATAGCACCATGATCTTCATGATAGAGAGTCTCATATGTTGTCACTTTCATATACTAGTGGGAATTTTTCATTATAGAACTTGGCTTGTATATTCCAATGATGGGCTTCCTCAAAAGTGCCCTAGGTCTTCGTGAGCAAGCAAGTTGGATGCACACCCACTTAGTTTCTTTTGTTGAGCTTTCATATATTTATAGCTCTAGTGCATCCGTTGCATGGCAATCCCTACTCACTCACATTGATATCTATTAATGGGCATCTCCATAGCCCGTTGATACGCCTAGTTGATGTGAGACTATCTTCTCCTTTTTGTCTTCTCCACAACCACCATTCTATTCCACATATAGTGCTATGTCCATGGCTCACGCTCATGTATTGCGTGAAAGTTGAAAAAGTTTGAGATTATTAAAGTATGAAACAATTGCTTGGCTTGTCATCGGGGTTGTGCATGATTAAATACTTTGTGTGATGAAGATAGAGCATAGCCAGACTATATGATTTTGTAGGGATAACTTTCTTTAGCCATGTTATTTTGAGAAGACATGATTACTTTGATTAGTATGCTTGAAGTATTACTATTTCTTATGTCAATATGAACTTTTATTTTGTATTCATTTGGATCTGAACATTCATGCCACAATAAAGAAAATTACATTATGAATTATGCTGGGTAGCATTACACATCAAAAATTTCTTTTTTATCATTTACCTACTCGAGGACGAGCAGGAATTAAGCTTGGGGATGCTTGATATGTCTCCAACGTATCTATAATTTTTGATTGTTCCATGCTATTATATTATCCCTTTTGGATGTTTATGGGCTTTATTTTACACATTTATATCATTTTTGGGACTAACCTACTAACCGGAGGCCCAACCCATATTGCTGTTTTTTTGCCTATTTTAGTATTTCGAAGAAAAGGAATATCAAACGGAGTCCAAACGGAATGAAACCTTCGGGAGCGTTATTTTTGGAACAAATCTGATTCGGAGAGCCTGGAGTGCAAGTCAAGAAAGCTCCGAGGGCCCCACGAGATAGGAGGGCGCGCCCCTTGTCTCGTGGGCCCCTCGGGCGGCCACCGTCGTACTTCTTCCTCCTATATATACCTACGTACCCTGAAAACATCTAGGAGCACCATGAAACACAATTTCCACCGCCGTAACCTTCTATATCCGCGAGATCCCATCTTGGAGCCCTTGCCGGCACTCTGCCGGAGGTGGAAGCAACCATGGAGGGCCTCTACATCAACATCCTTGCCCCTCCGATGAGTTGTGAGTAGTTTACCACAGACCTACGGGTCCATAGTTATTAGCTAGATGGCTTCTTCTCTCTTTTTGGATCTCAATACAATGTTCTCCCCCTCTCTTGTGGAGATCTATTCGATGTAATCTCTTTTTGCGGTGTGTTTGTCGAGATCCGATGAATTGTGGGTTTATGATCAAGTTTATCTATGAATAATTTTTGAATCTTCTCTGAATTCTTTTATGTATGATTGAGTTATCTTTGCAAGTCTCTTCGAATTATCAGTTTGGTTTGGCCTACTAGATTGGTCTTTCTTGCCATGGGAGAAGTGCTTAGCTTTGGGTTCAATCTTGCGGTGTTCTTACCCAGTGACAGAAAGGGTTGCAAGACACGTATTGTATTGTTGCCATCGAGGATAACAAGATGGGGTTTATACCATATTGCATGTGTTTATCCCTCTACATCATGTCATCTTGCTTAATGCGTTGCTCTATTCTTATGAACTTAATACTCTAGATGCAAGCTGGATAGCGGTCGATGTGTGGAGTAATAGTAGTAGATGCAGGCAGGACTTGGTCTACTTGTTATGGACGTGATGCCTATATACATGATCATGCCTAGATAATCTCATAACTATGCACTTTTATATCAATTGCTCGACAGTAATTTGTTCACCCGCCGTAATACTTATGCTATCTTGAGAGAAGCCTCTAGTGAAACCTATGGCCCCCGGGTCTATCTCTTATCATATTTGCTTTCCATCTACTTTTATTTGCATCTTTACTTTTTGCTTCTATATCAAAAATACCAAATATATATTTATCTTATCATACTATCTTTATTAGATCTCACTTTCGCAAGTGGCCATGAAGGGATTGACAACCCCTTTATTGCGTTGGTTGTGAGTTCTTAGTTTGTTTGTGTAGGTGCGTGGGACTTTTGAGGAGCCTCCTACTGGATTGATACCTTGGTTCTCAAAACTGAGGGAAATACTTACGCTACACTTTGCTGCATCACCCTCTCCTCTTCGAGGAAAACCAACGCAAGCTTAAGACGTAGCATGCAGCAGTGGCACACATATCCCACATGGCCTTCCACCATTGAAACGCCCCACAAGGACCTCAAGATGATCAATAAAGTGTAGGAACTTGTGGATGTCGATTCAGTCAACTTATGTGCCATCAGTAACAGCCGAGTTATTACGGAGTAACAAACGAGCAGACTTCTTAACTCTGGAAAAACCTACATGTGCCACCAATTATAATTTATAAGATAATATTAGTTAGAAGTAGCATCTTCGTGAGAGATTCGTTGCTACTTCTAAAGTTAAATTGTGATTAGTTAGACAGAATAGGTGGATTAATAAGTAATCGAGGCAACAAGCAAGAACCAGATACAAAACTAACATGGATGAACAATTGGAATGACGTCGGGGTGGAAGATCGCAGTGAAGATGAGACCAGGTTCTGCTATTTCCATCAACATTCGTGCGCCAACTTTCAGTCCGTAACACTTGAGAAAGTTTATCCAAGTTCGGCCATAAAAAAGCAGCGATCTTCTTGGTTCATGAACCTAACTCAGAACTTATATCCATGGCTTGTCTTCACTATGACCATTAAACTAGTGTATTCAGTTATGGCAAGGCCGAGCATCTTGAGTACATGTGTTCTGGCAGAGCAAATAATACACTGCAGGAAAATAATATGAGAACGCAACATGTTAAAAAACCACCCTCCTAGATAGAAAAGAGGATTCTAGGAACATACTGTGCACATTTCAAAATGCTGTGTTAGGATGAGAAGGAACAAGTGTGGTGTCTCGCCGAGGGCGCAGAAACCTGTAGGGTACTCACACTTTCGGCACTGCACATGAAACACACTAGATTCAGTAGGAAGAAAAATGCATCAACGGCGGCGACTGCCATCCTAGGATTACTTGCGACCAAGGGACTTGGATTTATCGGGGATGGATGAAGAGTTCGTACCTGGTTCTCCATAAGAAAACCCTATGCAATCGCCGAGAGGGGGTTTTCTCTGAACAAGCAGACGAGGGAGAAGGGGATTCAGACCCAGTGAAATATCGCCGCTTCATCAGTCCAGCTTACTGCTAAAGCTGGAATGGGGGGGGGGTTGTGATTTGACGGCTCATTGGGCATTACTGTGGCGCTACAACAGGGGTGTGTCTACCATGAAGTTGTGCACTCTAATTTGTGCATATGACACGTGGACCCCGTTGCCGGTTGCCCCACATATCAGCAAAAGGAAGTAGAAAGACAGAAGTAACTAGTTACACATAAATATATATTTTGATAGAGAGATACTCCCTCTGTAAAGAAATATACAAATCTTTTATATCACAGGCTCACCTTGCCGAGAAATATACTCCCTCTGCAACGCACGGGCATTATGGGGGTTTAGGTTTTTTTATGGGGGTTCAGCTGAGAATGTAATACTCAGATAAGCTCATGGTTCTGGACTTTGGGCCGCAGGCCGACCCTGCATGTTTGGGGGCCCATGTGTTCGACCTCAACACTTTTCATATTGCAAGCGATCGGTACTGCGCTGGTTTTAGATGCTGTCGCAAGGCGAATACACAAAATTGAATAAAGCACGACAGCTGTTGGAATGAAATCGAACGATAGTTCCTAACCAGCAATCAGAGTTGCAATTCTATTAGCGACATACCATGTGATAAATAATACTGTCGTACTACTTATACACACAGGACACTTGTTTCACCATGCCAGATTATTACATCAAAATCTCTCGGAGGATAGATGAGTTCGGCAGTGGCGTGCTGCTACTGAAGAATTTCAAAGTTGATTTGGACCAGCTCTCCTTGCCGAGAAAGTTCGATTTTGACATCATCCCCTACCGCAAGATATGATTTAGATTTGAACCTTGACCATCCTTTAGCATCAATCATCATGCGACCATCCTTTGTACTTACGGTATATTGAGCAGGTTCATTCACACCAAGGCTGCACATGGTAAGAGAAACTTGGCCGCAGTCACCCAGATTGTTGAACGACTCCCTCGTTGCTCTAGGAATTCTCTGTTTGCAAACAAGAAGACATACCCAAACAGTTAGATCAACACAGTGAATCATGTGAAACAACATGGAAAGAAAAAAGAACGAAGCACTTGGGCGGCCAATGCTTATCAAGAAGGTGGACATGTCGGTTTTTGTAAGGACTTTGGTATATGAAGTGTGAACTGCAGCCCAGTCTGTTGCCGATGCAACTGCACGGGCCGGAGCAGATGCAAGTGCAAGTGTTGGTGCAGGTGCCGAAGCCGCCGCTGCTGCCGGAGATGGTGCTCCTTGTAGATCTGGTGCCGGTGTCGGAGCAGGTGCCGGTGTCGATGCCCGATCCTCTGGTAGATCAGACTGATCCGCTGATGCAGTCGGTGCCCAATCCTCAGCTGGATCAGACTGAGCTGCTACCGCTGTGAGTGCTAGAGCAACTCCCGGTGCTCGATCCGTTGCTGAAGGTGGTACCGATGTGCAAGACAGCGGGATCGTGTCTGGTCTGCTATGATCAGCTTTCTAACTTGACTAGGATCCGTGACCGTGATCCTGTTTTTTTCTTCATTTCTTTTAAACACGAGAAGGACTAATTATGGCGTTTTTGTTAAACCAAACTGCAGTTCATCATAGGGATTTAGCTTGTACTCAGACAACAAACTGATCCAATTTTTTCCAGTAATATAAGTGATGGATAGTGCCTTCGTTACTGACACAACATAAGAAGTGAAACCTGCAAAAATAGCCATCGTAGAGCAAACCAAACGGTTTATTCTGTGATGAATGTCACATGGTAAAACCCGCATCGTAAAATTGCAGGAAAAGAAAGAAAACATGACATTAAATCAATAAGATTTAGACAGTAAATCAATAAGATTTACTTGATGTGACACGAGTGAGTCCTTACCAAGAAATCACTATGTTGAAGTACTAAACAGAAGATTGATCGTCCAACTACGCATGGCATGCAGGGGCCCCGCCTACTCCCACAAGCAGGACAGTCCAAAGGTTGTGACAAATCGTATGGACCGAACATCCATGGGACTGGAAATCCTGGTGGGTGTGATAAACCCTGCAATGCATACATATATTGGAGTGTAACAATAATTGATAAACCGTCCTCACAAAAAATATGATCTGGATACTTTAAAATATACAGACTGAATTGAGTGGACAAACATTAACATAGACCGTTCTCAGGACTGACCACACACCAAAAGCGGCAGTACTAATAAACAATATAGGGTTCACAAACACAAATCAAGTATTGAACAATAGTACTTACTACACACAAGCAAAGTTGCACTAACTAAACTCTGCAGACTATTTCTTGCCACCGACCTATGGGATGAACCCCGCATAACTGACTAGGCCATGGACTTCGTGTGAGATGTCTACATGCACCATCACCATCTTGTCAACCTTGGAGAACCTAACAGAGTGGTATTTCCACTCATAAACATGATGATGAAGACATGCCGCATCAGATTTGTTGGGAAGCTTTACAAAAACCACACCCTTCGTAATCAGATTTGTTGGGAAATAGTTGTTGTCAAGTACAGCCTCGAGAACACGCCTGACAACAATGCTACAGGAAAACACTAGTTCAGGACACATGGCGACAAGGACACAACAACTGGATAGTTCAGCAGTAGAACTCATCATCAGGTCTTCCAGTTCACACGACATGACTTTGAGAACTTCATCTCCACCACGTACCTGGTTCTAGTTCAAACAGAAACCATATTTTATTACTAACTCCATTTAGAAATATAAGATGATTTTCGATATTATACTCCATATATGACTACATATACGCACAGAAATGAGTGAACAAAGACACTAGAACATGTCTTCAAAGGCATGAGAGCAGATGGATTACTTGTAATATCCATAACACAAGTTACTGAGGCAAATATACCCTCTTAAAAGGTAGCATTGATGTTCATAAAGTACTCCCTCCGTCCCAAAATTCTTGTCTTAGATTTGTCTAGATACAGATGTATCAAGTCACATTTTAGTATTAGATACATCCGTATCTAGACAAATCTAAGACAATAAATTTGGGACAGAGGGAGTAGTTGAAAGTAATCTATAAGAAATCAGTGTCAACCTCTCGCGTGTTTTGGTCAAAAGAGGAATTTAGAACCGTCATTTGGCACACTAAAATCACATTAGATCACCCAGAAAGTTGTACTACCAGTACTAGTACTGTGTGTTAGATGAAAAAACACGATCAAGATCGAGAAAAAGATCGTCAACAAGAGACATTACCTGGACTTGCTTAATGAGGGATCCCGGAGAGGAGGGCTTGGACAGGGCGATGGCTTTGAGCTAGTCTGTGGTAGTCTCGGCGGGGTGCTTGCGCTTCTTCGTACCATGAGCCTCGACGGTTTTGGCCAGAGCCATAGACATCACGTCGGCTAGTGCTCCGGCGTCCATCCAAGAGAGGAAGCTGAGAGAGAAGAGTGAAAGGAGGAACGAGATGAGGGAGAAGCGAAGCGAGTGGGGGTTTTCTTCAAGAGAGGAAGCTGAGAGAGAAGAGTGAAATGATGGTTGCTTCGTCCGTCCAACTTACTGCTGGAAAGGAGGGGGTTTTGTGATTTGACGGCTCATTGGGCATTACTGCGGCAGTTCAATCGGGATAGTCTACCGTCACTCTACTACAGAGTAATTTAGTGCATGGCTGGTGGACCCAGGTGCTGGCTGTCCCACACGTTGGCGAAAGTGAGTAATTTAGTGCATGGCTGGAGGAGGATCCGCATGGTAGAGCGTGTCCACTATTTTTCTGAAGAAAAAAAATGATTACAGCAAGCGTTTCCACTCTTACGATGGAGGAGTGCGAAACATGGCAGTCACTTGAACATACACAGTGCTCCTACTACTAGGCATGTGCAGTGGTTCATATGTCAGTACTACACAATCTTGTTGATAGTGTAGTAAGATATGACGATAACAAATGATGTTCTGCGCATGTCAACTATTCCTATATGCAACATAGTACCGCTTTTTCGACTGTCCGGTCGAGAATGAACGGTGAGATCAATGTTAACATAACTAGGTCCAGAGTGCACGGAGAGTACGGTGCTACAGTACTCCACGAAACATGAACCATATGAAGCACGAATAGTGTTAGGTAGGGTGTATGAAGGGTGCACGGGATGGGAGCAAAAGTTCCCTTGTCGACCCACTTTTGGGTGTTTGGCAGAGTGCATGAAGGGTGCATGAGTCCACTCTAGTAGGTTGACAAAAATACACGAAGAGGAAACAACTATATTGAGATGAGAATGCAACCAAACACACCCACACACTTTGCGCTACAGTGACTGATCTGCACCGTTTGAGTTTGATCCAACGGTCATGTTGCGCCGAGACATGGACATGCCCATGCAGAGGGCGCCTAAACACCACCGAAGTCCCTCTGCTTCTCGAGGCGCACGACATTGGTGATGCAGGGTGCAACCACCTGCAGAGCCCGCTCCCGGTCGACGGGAGCCAGCTCGTCAAAGACGGCGTCCAATGGCACGAATGGATTCCGGTGACGGAGCCCTAAAAGGATTCGCCTGGCAATGGCGACGGCAGCCTGCAACCCCTCCTTGTCCAGCTCAGCCCCCACCATCACGCGGAGACGGCTCAACTCCTCAGAGATATAGGTGAAGAAGGAGACCAGGTCAGGAAGCCGCAGCCTATTGAAGTCGACCGGGTGGTCGAACGGGTTTAGCCCGACGGCCGGCATCATCGTGCTGGCACGACGGTAGGCATCGCACAGCCGCAACACGTGCGTGGCAACTTGGTTCACCAAGCGGCTGAGGCGATCCTGGACCTCATCACGATCGGCCCGCTCGCGCTCCAGCCGGCTCCCCTGATGGCCTATCGTATCTCCCACTTTCTGCAGAAACGCTACCAACGCCTCGAGCATCTTTGTGGTGGGCGCCTGCCGCTTTTGAAGCTCTGTGAACTCCTGCACATAATGGAGGAGCATGGCACTCCTCTCCTCCTTGAGCTCACAGAGCTTCACGTCCTTGGCCCTGAGCTCCGCATCCTTGGCATGGAGCTCCTGTGTCAGGTGCCTCACCTCGGACTCCGTGATCTGCCACGCCGCCATGGCACCAGGTAGAAGCAATGGGGAGAGGAAGCAAAGGGGGCGAAACGGCTGAAAGGCAATGCAATCTACGGGAAGGTGAAGGGAGCCAGCCGAGGAGCGGGGAATCTTTTGGTTTTCACCACAATAAAACACCAGTTGACAACTTCTCACATCAGGGAGCATTGGGTTTTACAGGCGGAGTCATCATGACTAATTGCTGCCGTGCTTGCTCCCGTCAGTCAAAAAATTAAAAATCCTGCCGTGCCTGCTCCCGTCAATCAAAAAATTAAAAATCCTGCCGCACCCAAACACCAGAGCAATGCCGCGGTGGATATTTAAATTTACCTGCCGGGAAGTAGATAAAAAAGGGGTGAAAAAACAAATGTGGCGGCAGCCTAGCTAATCGGTCGAACTAGCCCAACTAGCTAGCCACCGTGCTTCACTAATGTACTCAGCAGGAAAGGTGGTCTTTCGTGATTTTACGACTCATTTACTTGCTTCGGCGCTATGATCGAGGAGGACCCAGAAAACGCGCGGTAGGGCATCCCACGTCAGGAAGAATATATGCGTGCACCACCCGGGAGGACCCCGAAACCGTGCGGTAGGGTGTGCCACGTCTCGGCACGGAGGAAAAATGTGTGTGTAAAAATATACTGTATCAGACGTAGTACCTATGGTTCGACCTCGGGACCCAGCCAGTTGGTCGAAAACACCCCACTAGCCACACAGCTTCATCATGCAAACGTGGCATGGAGGATAGATGTGGTTAGCTCCGTCTCGACCAGCCACAACGTCTCTTGTTCTAGGCGATTCTTCTATTTTCCAAGCTTCTTTTAGTTGTAATAACACCACGGCAAGCTAGCGCCGCTCTTCGTGTGTGCCCGTGCAAAGGTTAGACAATGGAGAGAAGAGAGATTGAGATCGCATACCTAGGACCCACCAGTAAGTGAGACAACAGTCATGCACGTGTTGACGAGGCACTCCCTCTACTCTACTCAATGCAAGTACTGTATAAAATCAAGTTATGGGACAAAGCCAACAACCGTTTGTTTTTTCAGGCTATCGACTTATGCTTTGTAGTCCAGGTTGCCAGTTCGAATCTCGTCTTTCAGATTTGTTAGTTCTAGGTCCAAATTTGATTAATTACAAGTGGGACCCCCGTGTGTGGTTCCGATATTTCAGTGTAGGATGGTTTTTTGAACAAACACTTTGCGCGGTTAGACAAGTAACGGCATGAGTTACACGTATTTTGCAAGTTTACGAACAAAAATGACAGCGGCATAGAATATCACATCCACCCGCAGCTTAGATACTATGGTGATACGAGTTTTTACACCGTTGGAAGTGAGATCCAATGGCTTGGGAGTAGTCTTTGTAATTATGTGCAATTTCCAAACTCTCCAAAGGTTTTTTTTGCAAATAAAACATTCAGGCCTCATATGTGCCGCTGCATCTTTGATCCAACGGCTCCCCGTTGCTCATATTAGGTGCTCCCCATAGCTTAATTACCCGCTACGGTGATATGAGCATCTAGGTCGTATGATCAGTGATCAGATGGCACATGCGTAGTACTTGTACTTTCTGCGCATTTCCCAAACTCTGTCAGCCGTATATTGCAAAAACATTCAAACCTCCTAATCTCAGTGAACTCGTATCACCATATAATCTACGATGCGGGAGCACCTCATATTCTCCCATGCGAGAAAACATAAGGTGCTATCGCAACTTGGATGCTACGGTGATACGAGCTTGGAGGTCGTTTGATCTGAGATCCAATGGCATCTGAGCAGTCTTTGTGCTTGTAAGCAGTGGCCGAACTCTTTTGGGGCTTTTCTGCAAAAAACCATTCGAACCACCCAGTAGGTGTTGGGTCACAAATCCAACGCCTCCAAAGAGCTTGTATCACCAAAGCATCTAAGGTGTGGTAGCACATGATATTCTTACATACATGAGAATATGATCTCCTCCTTCATCTTAGATGCTACGGTGATACGAGCTTCGA
This sequence comes from Triticum aestivum, assembly GCF_018294505.1. Classification (NCBI taxonomy): domain Eukaryota; kingdom Viridiplantae; phylum Streptophyta; class Magnoliopsida; order Poales; family Poaceae; genus Triticum; species Triticum aestivum. The sequence goes on from NC_057807.1 coordinate 555,681,062, forward strand.
GGTCGTTGGATATGGGATCAAAGGGCATCTGAGTAGTTTTTGTACAAATTGTGTGCAATTCTCAAACTCATCAAGGTTTCCTGCAAAAATATTAAGACACATCATGTGAGCTGCTATATCTCAGATCTACAAGCTCCAAGCAACTCGTATAGGCATATAGCATCTAAGGTATGGGGGCACATGATATTCTCCCGGGGAGGAGGGGTGGGGGTGCACAACCAATCGGTGATTGGGAGGGTGGGGACAAATATAATCTAAACAACCCTAAACAGAGCTCCACAATTTTATCTAAGGTCGAGGGGTTGACCCCCAACAATCATAGCTCCGCCTAAACACAACATTTGCATGTACTCTAGTACTAGACTTAATATTCATGTTTCAGTTTCATGTTCATTTTAAATATTGAACTGAGGACCATGGATGTCTTACATTTTACTCCCTTTGTTCCTAAATATTAGTCTTTTTAGAGGTTTCAAATGGACTGGCACATATGGATGTATATATACATATTTTAGAGTCTAGATTCACTCATTTTGCTTCGTATGTAGTCACTTGTTGAACTCTCTAAAAGACTAATATTTAGGAATAGAAGGAGTATTTTTGAATTCGTGTCATACATGCATGGTTGGAAAAATAGATGCACTATACTTATTGGATTGTTGTTGTGTTCGTGCGTGTCTCTCTCTCTCTCTCTCTCTCTCTCTCTCTGTGTGTGTGTGTGTGTGTGTGTGGTCATATGCTTGATACATACAAAGTTTTCTCACCTCCATATTGTTCATCTTTTAAATTTGAATTTGCATTGAAAAACTTACTAGGGATGCCATGAAATGTGAAATCCACGTTGAGATCACTATATCACAAACTCACTCTAATTCAACAACTCGTCATAAATCTATTACCATGTTGAGATTAGTATTTGCAAGGAAAATACGGGTATTGTAATACACATAGATTCATTCGGCAATTTAAAAGGTTCCTTTCGTATTCTCGAATGGTAGGACCCAACAGCGTACCAGCCAGACCTTGGCTCGTGTTGATCCTAATAAAAAAAACTGGGCTTGTGTCCTTCAGTGGCGTGCGTGGTACGCACATTAGGCAACCCCAACCAGTCGAGCCTCAGCATTTCAAGTCGAAATATCTGGCGGCCAGAATTCCAGCCCTAGGAAATTCCCCTCATGTCCCCGGTCCATAATGACTACCAATGAACAATGGAGGGATGCTTTAGTAACTAGACACCGTACCCGAAATGGACCAAGACACAAGAGATCTACCAAGAAATTGGCAAGTACCCAAAATAAACTTTCTATCAACCTTGTCACCGGCATAGTCCGAATCGGAGTAGCCAACAAGATTAAAATAAGACCACTTAGGATACCAAATGCCCAAATTTGGTGTATGTATTAAGTATCTCACTATCCTTTTCACGACCTTAAGATGACATTCTTTAGGAGTAGCTTGATATCGTGCACACATGCACACACTTAGCATGATATCGGGGCGTGAAGCACATAGATATAACAATGAACCAATCATAGAGCGATAAACCTTTTGATCAACTGGTTCACCATCTTTCGTCAAGTCAAGATGTCCACTAGTAGGCATGGGTGTAGACATACCTTTGCATTCTTGCATATTGAACTTCTTGAATAAGTCCTTGGTGTACTTTGTTTGAGAAACAAAAGTACCTTCCTTAGTTTGCTTGATTTGCAACCCAAGAAAGAATTTGAGTTCACTCATCATAGACATCTCAAACTTCTCCGACATTAGCTTCCCAAACTTTTCACTAAAATGAGGGTTAGTTGAACCAAATATAATATCATCAACATAGATTTGGCACACAAATAGTTCTCCATTAACCCTTTTAGTAAAAAGAGTAGAATCAATTTTCCCAATTTTGAAGCCTTTTCAATAAGGAACTTGGTCAAGCAATTATACCATGCTCTAGGAGCTTGTTTAAGACCATAAAGAGCTTTGTGAAGTTTGTAAACACGATTGGGTTTCTTAGGATTGACAAAGCCGGGAGGTTTCTTAACATAAACTTCCTCCTCTATTTCACCATTTAGAAAAGCACTTTTAATGTCCATTTGGTACAAGGTGATATCATGATGATTAGCATAGGCAAGTAAGATGCGGATGGACTCAAGTCTAGCAACGGGAGCGTAAGTCTCACCATAGACCATACCTTCGACTTGTGTGTAGCCTTGGGCGACGAGACGTGCTTTGTTACGAACTACTTGTCCAGCTTCATCTTGCTTGTTGCGAAACACCCATTTGGTACCGATGATGTTGTGGTTGTTGTCGGGCTTCTCAACCAATGTCCAAACTTGGTTCCTCTCAAAGTTGTGTAGCTCTTCATGCATAACATTTATCCAATCCGGATCTTCCAATGCTTCTTCAACCTTCATAGGTTCAATGCTAGAGATGAAAGAATAGTTTTCACAAAAGTTACCTAAACGAGTTTTAGAGCGAGTGATTCTCCCGGTTTGAATATCATTGTAGATTTGCTCGACGGGATGGTCCTTAGCAATTCTTGCTCGAACTCGCGAAAGCTTTTGCTTGTTTCTTGGTTGAACTTCTTCTTCATCTTGTTCTTCTTCTTGGCCTTCTTAATTGTTGGCGTTGTCGTTCTCTTGTCGTGGTGGAGAAGGAGGTTGTTGACGTTCATCTTGATGAACTTCCTCGTTTTCTTCATCTTGGTGTGTCCCACTTGTGGATGCTTCCATATCAACTCTTGGTTCACCTTGTCGTGAAGTAGAAGCTTCCACTTGGACGGACGAGGTACTCTCCTTCACCTCCGTTGGACGGACCTTGCCAATAGACAAGTCTTGGATTGCTTCCAAAGGATCTTTGTCTCCTACATCAATTGGCAATTGCTCTACTTGCGAGCCGTTAGATTCATCAAACTTCACATCTACCATCTCTTCAACCTTTCGGGTGAAATTGTTGTAGACACGGTAAGTGTGAGAGTTTGAGCTATAACCTAGTAGGAAACCTTCATGAGACTTAGGAGCAAATTTAGAACGACGATGCTTATCAAGAATGTAGCACTTTGAGCCGAATACTCGAAAGTATCCAACTTGGGGTTTGTTACCGGTGAGGAGCTCGTATGCCGTCTTGCCGAGTAGCTTGTGAAGATACAAGCGATTTGTTGCATGACAAGCTGTCTCAACCGCTTCTGCCCAAAAGTGCTTCGGTGTCTTGTACTCATCAAGCATCATTCTCGCCATTTCGATGAGCGTCCGGTTCTTCCTCTCAACAACTCCATTTTGTTGAGGTGTGTACATAGCCGAGAACTCGTGTGAAATCCCTTCTTCATCAAGAAAGGTGTCCACATTTGCGTTCTTGAACTCCGTTCCGTTGTCGCTGCGATCCTTCTTGATCTTCACTTCAAATTGATTTTGGGCCTTCGTAGCGAAGTTTTTGAAAATCTTTTGGACCTGCGATTTATCATCGAGAAAGAACACCCACGTAAATCTTGAAAAATCATCAACTATAACTAGACCAAAAGAATTTCCACCAAGACTCTTGTAAGAGTTGGGACCAAAAAGATCCATGTGAAGTAGCTCGAGTGGCCTCCTTGTGGTCATGATGTTCTTCACGGGATGCCTTCCTCCAACCTGTTTACCTGCCTGACAAGCACTACAAAGTCTATCCTTATCAAATATGACATCGTTAACACCAAGGATATGATTTCCTTTAATAAGCTTGTCAAGGTTTCTCATGCCAACATGACCTAGTCGTCTATGCCATAACCAACCTTTTGAGGATTTAGCAATGAAGCAAGTTTTAGGTTGAGCCTTTTTAGTGAAATCAACAATGTAAAGATCACCTCTACATATACCGGTAAAGACCATTTTATGATTGTCTCGACGAAACACTTGGCAATCTACTTCAGTAAATAGGACATTGAAATCGAAATCAGCAAGTCTAGATACTGAAAGTAAGTTGTAGCCAAGAGATTCAACGAGCATGACATTTTGTATGGAGCTATCATGTGAGATGGCCACCTTACCGAGGCCGACCACCTTACCCATTTGAGTTGTCACCGAAAGTGACATACTTTCGAGGACTATCATTTTCAGCAAGCTCACGAAACATGTCTTTATCTCCGGTCATGTGATCGGTACATCCACTATCAAGAACCCATTCCTTTCCTCCTGACATATATCCCCGAAGATTTGCCATAAGACCAAAGTGTCTCATTGCATCATCAAGATCGAAATCACTATCATCATCCTCATCATAGTATCCATGTTCAACATCGTCATGTGATGGATCAAATCCTAGAGAGGGTAATTCGTTAGAGTGAGTTTGACAATGATCTTGCTTATGAATTTTTATAGCTTCGGAAATAATATCACTAATAATTCCAACATCTCCTTTGGCACGCATAAGGTTTGTAAGTTCAAATAGACGATCACCAAACATAGGATCACTAGTATTCATCTTACTCAAGGCAATAGACTTATGGAGAATTTCATTAAGATTTTTCAAGGAATAATTTGGAAAGCGTTCCTCAAGAAATTTCCATATAGTGTAGGCACACTTAAGAGTAGGCAAACATCCAACCAAGTTTCTAGGCAAGCCTCTAATGATAAGCTCGGCAGTTCTAAGATTCCTAATCATGTCAATTGACTCATCAAGAGTAGGATGCATAGGATCAACTTGAGGTGCACAAGGGCTAGCAATGTACTTGTTCAAATGATATTGATTGAAAATTACAAGCATCTCATTTTTCCACTCATGAAAATACTCTCCATCAAGTATAGGCACTCTATGTCTAAGACTCCCCAAAGTAGACTCATCCATCTTCCTCCAATGGTGAATAAACCAAGGCAATGGAGACCAATGCTCTGATACCACTTGTAGGACCTTGAGAAGAGGTGTCTAGAGGGGGGGTGATTAGACACTAAGTACCAAAGTTGCAGTTTTTAACTTCTTTAAGTTTAAGTGGAGTTTATGCACAAGTTTAACATTCACAATACATAACAAGCAAGCATGCAAAGAGTATATGAGCAGCGGAAAGTAAAGCATGCAACTTGCAAGAATGTAAAGGAAAGGGTTTTGGAGGATTCAAACGCAATTGGAGACACATATGTTTTTGTCGTGGTTCCGATAGGTGGTGCTATCGTACATCCACGTTGGTGGAGACTTCAACCCACAGAGGGTAATGGTTGCACGAGTCCACGGAGGGCTCCACCCACGAAGGGTCCATGAAGAAGCAACCTTGTCTATCCCACCATGGCTGTCGCCCACGAAGGACTTGCCTCACTAGCGGTAGATCTTCACGAAGTAGGCGATCTCCTTGCCCTTACAAACTCCTTGGTTGAACTCCACAATCTTGTCGGAGGCCCCCAAGTGACACCTAGCCAATCTAGGAGACACCACTCTCCAAGAAGTAACAAATGGTGCGTTGATGATGAACTCCTTGCTCTTGTGCTTCAAATGATAGTCTCCCCAACACTCAACTCTCTCTCATGGGATTTGGATCTGGTGGAAAGAAGATTTGAGTGGAAAGCAACTTGGGGAAGGCTAGAGATCAAGATTCATATGGTAGGAATGGAATATCTTGGCCTCAACACATGAGTAGGTAGTTCTCTCTTAGAAAATGTATGCTGTAGGCACGTTCTGATGGCTCTCTCCATGAATGAAGAGGAGGTGGAGGGGTATATATAGCCTCCACACAAAATCTAACCGTTACACACAATTTACCAAACTCGGTGGGACCGAATGAACAAACTCGGTCAGGACCGATTCAGCTAATCTAGTGACCGTTAGGATTTTCGATGGGACCGAAATGCAACTCGGTAGGACCGATATGGTTAGGGTTAGGGCATAACGTAATCTCGGTGAGACCGATTACACAAACTCGGTGAGACTGATTTTGGTAATTAGCTAACCAGAGAGTTGGTCAGGCAAACTCGGTGGGACCGATTACTCAAACTCGGTGGGACCGATTTTGGTAATAAGTTAACCAGAGAGTTTGCATTGTAATCTCGGTAGTACCGATTGCTCAAACTCGGTGAGACCGACTTTGGTAATGGACATACACAGAGAGATTACAATCCCATCTCGGTGAGACCGAGATCCCTATCGGTGAGACCGATTTGCCTAGGGTTTGTGGCAGTGGCTATGACATCTGAACTCAGTGGCGCCGGATAGAAAGAATCGGTATGGCCGAGTTTGACTTTAGGTTTAGGTCATATGTGTGGAAGTGGGAAAGTAGTTGAGGGTTTTGGAGCATATCACTAAGCACTGTGGAGCAAGAAACTCATTAAGCAACACCTCATCCCTCTTGATAGTATTGGCTTTTCCTATAGACTCAATGTGATCTTGGATCACTAAAATGTAAAATGAAGAGTCTTGAGCTTGAAGCTTGATCCAATCCTTTGTCCTTAGCATCTTGAAGGAGTTCCCACATCCTTTAGTCCATGCCACTCCAATGTTGAACTTATCTGAAACATACTAGATAAAAGTGTTAGTCCAACAAGAGATATGTTGACATTAATTACCAAAATCACCTAGGGAGCACTTGTGCTTTCAATTCCCCCTTTTTGGTAATTGATGACAACATACATCAAAGCTTTAGATGAGGATATAAAGAATGACAAGTAAAGCTTTGGAAAGACATGTAACAAGCATAGGCCCCCTACATGTATGCAATCATATGAATATGGAATGTAGAAGCATGTGAGAGCATAACCATGCTAGAGCAGGCAATGTGTTACATGTATCTTGGCCACATGCATCAGAGCAAGGAATATTGAAGAAAATACCTTCATGCCCATGAGTCCTTTGCAAACAGTATGTACATCAGCAAGAATTCCTCATACACATGATTGTGATGCATATACTTACCTTGTAGTCTTGAGTTGGCTTAGGATGGAATGAACATGCGTAAACAAGGTTAGATAACATAGGTACATCTACTAACCAGAGCGAACAGAAGACACCACAAGAATACCAAGACTGGGATGACATGTAGAGAGTGAGTACTAAGTACCACATTGGATTAGACATGTCCCCAAGAGTAAAGATATGCAATGAATTTAAATGATTTCTTTCCCTTAGATGTCTTGCTCCCCCTGAATCTAGCATGGGATACTGGGAGAAGATAGGGAACAGAAAATCAGAGCTGAAAGATATAAATGAACAGAGCTAATGCAAATAAGCACATATGAACATGTATTTCCCCTCAAGAAGACATGTGGCATCTCTCCTCTTGAACACCAAGCATCTGGGATCCTTGAGAAATACTTTCTACTTGAGTATTCTCTCCCCCTGGAGATCTCTTTCTCCCCCTGAGGAGGTGATACTCTCTGATGTGATCTCTCTAAGTGATAAGCTTTGATGTGTCTCTCTCTCCCCCTTTGACATCAATTTCCAAGAAGGGTTTGATCCTTGAGTCACAATTCAAAGCATTTATATAAATGGGATGCTTGTAGAGGACAAGATTCATTGAGTGGAGCTGGATCAGAAGAAACACAGAATAAGTGGCAAACTGTTTTTCCTGTTGTGAAATCGATGGCACCGAATGGTATGCTTCGGTTGTACCGAAATGATTCGGTTGGACCGAAAACAACAAATCGATGAAACTGAGTTCATCACAGAGAAAACACTTGTCACCTCAGCTCACTAGACTAGTGGGATCTCACAAAGATTTGCAAGGAATTTACTTAATGATATGCAAGGAATTGGATGCAGAAAATGCAGAGCAAACAGAAAGAAATCTAGATGAAGTTTTTTTTTGAAAGGGGAAACAAATATGCAAGAGACAAATGTAAAAAAAACACAGAAAAAAACACAAGAGAACTTCATCTAGAGATGGTCGGCGACAAAGTCACCTATGTTAGAGTATATTGACTTAGGATTCAAGTGAGATCACTTGATCATAGGTCATACTCATCGTTTAAGCTCAAAATGGGGTTGCCATTTTTTGTTTAAGCATCTTGATGTATTCACATCTTGTTGAGTTGCTTTAGCTCATGACTTGGAGTAAATCTTCTCTAAGATGGAATAACATACCTTGGTTGGTGGTGTTGTCCATGTAGTTGAACTTGTGTGGGTTGCTCAAGGTTGATGTAGCTCATCAAGAGTTGGGAGCACCACTTGGAATTTAAGTCCATCTACCTACATGGGTTAGTTCTTGCAAGGAAGAGCACTTGTGTATCCAAAGATGACAATCATGAAGCTCAACATAGAATTTGTCAAAGGATATGTTTGAGTGGTTCCGTGCTTCCTTGTCTTCAACCACCATAGTGTAGAAACTTGGTGATGTAGAGATTGCTCAAGATGTGAGTAGATTACAATCTCATCGAATTTGATTCCACCAAGTACCTACATGGGTTAGATAACATGCAAGATGCAAATATACCCAAGACATAAGATTATCATCATAAGAGAAATATCGAGGATTAGTCATAAGCTCATGTCTTGCATGTATCCAATGGAGTTCCTACTTCAAGTTTGAAGCATCAATGATGTTCAATTCTCCTCTTAACCTACAAAACACTTTCTCATCAAGAGGTTTAGTGAATATATCCGCTAACTGCTTTTTGGTGAGAACATGCTTAAGATTAATGTCACCCTTAGCAACATGATCTCGAATGAAATGATGACGAACTTCAATATGCTTAGTTCGAGAATGTTGTACGGGATTATGACCAATTTTGATAGCACTTTCATTGTCACAAAGCAATGGAACATGTTTCACATATATCCCATAATCTTTAAGAGTTTGGGTCATCCAAAGTAATTGAGCACAACATGAACCAGCGGCAATGTACTTTGCTTCGGCGGTGGATAAGGATACCGAGTTTTGTTTCTTGGAGGACCAAGACACAAGAGATCTACCAAGAAATTGACAAGTACCCGAAGTGGACTTTCTATCAACCTTGTCTCCGACATAGTCCGAGTCGGAGTAGCCAACAAGATCGAAAGAGGCCCTCTTAGGATACCAAATGCCAAAATTTGGTGTATGGATTAAGTATCTCACTATCCTTTTCACGGCCTTAAGATGACATTCTTTAGGTGCAGCTTGATATCGTGCACACATGCACACACTTAGCATGATATCGGGGCATGAATCACATAGATATAACAATGAACCAATCATAGAGCGATAAACCTTTTGATCAACCGGTTCACCATCTTTGCTCAAGTCAAGATGTCCACTACTAGGCATGGGTGTAGACATACCTTTGCATTCTTGCATATTGAACTTCTTGAATAAGTCCTTGGTGTACTTTGATTGAGAAACAAAAGTACCTTCCTTAGTTTGCTTGATTTGCATCCCAAGAAAGAATTTGAGTTCACTCATCATAGACATCTCAAACTTCTCCGACATTAGCTTCCCAAACTTTTCACTAAAATGAGGGTTAGTTGAACCAAATATAATATCATCAACATAGATTTGGCACACAAATAGTTCTCCATTAACCCTTTTAGTAAAAAGAGTAGAATCAACTTTCCCAATTTCGAAGCCTTTTTCAATAAGGAACTTGGTCAAGCATTTATACCATGCTCTAGGAGCTTGTTTAAGATCATAAAGAGGTTTGTGAAGTTTGTAAACATGATTGGGTTTCTTAGGATTGACAAAGCCGGGAGGTTGCTTAACATAAACTTCCTCCTCTATTTCACCATTTAGAAAAGCACTTTTAATGTCCATTTGGTACAAGGTGATATCATGATGATTAGCATAGGCAAGTAAGATGCGAATGGACTCAAGTCTAGCAGCGGGAGCATAAGTCTCACCATAGTCCATACCTTCGACTTGTGTGTAGCCTTGGGCGACGAGACGTGCTTTGTTACGAACTACTTGTCCAGCTTCATCTTGCTTGTTGCGAAACACCCATTTGGTACCGATGATGTTGTGGTTGTTGTCGGGCTTCTCAACCAATGTCCAAACTTGGTTCCTCTCAAAGTTGTGTAGCTCTTCATGCATAGCATTTATCCAATCCGGATCTTCCAATGCTTCTTCAACCTTCATAGGTTCAATGCTAGAGATGAAATAATAGTTTTCACAAAAGTGAGCTAAACGAGTTTTAGAGCGAGTGATTCTCCCGGTTTGAATATCATTGTAGATTTGCTCGACGGGATGGTCCTTAGAAATTCTTGCTCGAACTCGTGAAAGCTTTTGCTTGTTTCTTGGTTGAACTTCTTCTTCATCTTGTTCTTCTTCTTGGCCTTCTTCATTGTTGGCGTTGTCGTTCTCTTGTCGTGGTGGAGAAGGAGGTTGTTGACGTTCATCTTGATGAACTTCCTCGTTTTCTTCATCTTGGTGTGTCCCACTTGTGGATGCTTCCGTATCAAGTCTTGGTTCACCTTGTCGTGAAGTAGAAGCTTCCACTTGGACGGACGAGGTACTCTCCTTCACCTCCTTTGGACGGACCTTGCCAATAGACAAGTCTTGGATTGCTTCCGAAGGATCTTTGTCTCCTACATCAATTGGCAATTGCTCTACTTGCGAGCCGTTAGATTCATCAAACTTAACATCTACCGTCTCTTCAACCTTTCGGGTGAAATTGTTGTAGACACGGTAAGTGTGAGAGTTTGAGCCATAACCTAGTAGGAAACCTTCATGAGACTTAGGAGCAAATTTAGAATGACGATGCTTATCAAGAATGTAGCACTTTGAGCCGAATACTCGAAAGTATCCAACTCGGGGTTTGTTACTGGTGAGGAGCTTGTATGCCGTCTTGCCGAGTAGCTTGTGAAGATACAAGCGATTTGTTGCATGACAAGCTGTCTCAACCGCTTCTGCCCAAAAGTGCTTCGGTGTCTTGTAATCATCAAGCATCGTTCTCGCCATTTCGATGAGCGTCCGGTTCTTCCTCTCAACAACTCCATTTTGTTGAGGTGTGTACGTAGCCAAGAACTCGTGTGAAATCCCTTCTTCGTCAAGAAAGGTGTCCACATTTGCATTCTTGAACTCCGTTCCATCGTTATTGCGATCCTTCTTGATTTAGCAATCAAGCAAGTTTTAGGTTGAGCCTTTTTAGTGAAATCAACAATGTAAAGATCACCTCTACGTATACCGGTAAAGACCATTTTATGATTGTCTCGACGAAACACTTGGCAATCTACTTCAGTAAATAGGACATTGAAATCGAAATCAACAAGTCTAGATACTGAAAGTAAGTTGTAGCCAAGAGATTCAACGAGCATGACATTTTGTATGGAGCTATCATGTGAGATGGCCACCTTACCGAGGCCAACCACCTTACCCTTTGAGTTGTCACCTAAAGTGACATACTTTCGAGGACTATCATTTTCAGCAAGCTCACGAAACATGTCTTTATCTCCGGTCATGTGATCGGTACATCCACTATCAAGAACCCATTCCTTTCCTCCTGACATATATCCCCGAAGATTTGCCATAAGACCAAAGTGTCTCATTGGATCATCAAGATCGAAGTCACTATCATCATCCTCATCATAGTATCCATGTTCAACATCGTCATGTGGTGGATCAAATCCTAGAGCGGGTAATTCGTTAGAGTGAGTTTGACAATGATCTTGCTTATGATTTTTTATAGCTTCGGAAATAATATCACTAATAATTCCAACATCTCCTTTGGCACGCATAAGGTTTGTAAGTTTAAATAGACGATCACCAAACATAGGATCACTAGTATTCATCTTACTCAAGACAATAGACTTATGGAGAATTTCATCAAGATTTTTCAAGGAATAATTTGGAAAGCGTTCCTCAAGAAATTTCCATATCGTGTAGGCACACTTAAGAGTAGGCAAACATCCAACCAAGTTTCTAGGCAAGCCTCTAATGATAAGTTCGGCAGTTCTAAGATTCCTAATCATGTCAATTGACTCATCGAGAGTAGGATGCATAAGATCAACATGAGGTGCACAAGGGCTAGCAATGTACTTGTTCAAATGATATTGATTGAAAATTGTATGCATCTCATTTTTCCACTCATGAAAGTACTCTCTATCGGTGTCAAAACCGGCGGATCTTGGGTAGGGGTTCCCGAACTGTGCGTCTAGGCGGATGGTAATAGGAGACAAGGGCCACGATGTTTTTACCCAGGTTCGGTCCCTCTCGATGGAGGTAAAACCCTACTCCTACTTGATTGATATTGATGATATGGGTAGTACAAGAGTGGATCTACCACGAGATCAAAGAGGCTAAACCCTAGAAGCTAGCCTATGGTATGATTGTTGTTTGTCCTACAGACTAAAACCCTCCGGTTTACATAGACATCGGAGAGGGTTAGGGTTACACAGAGTCGGTTACAATGGTAGGAGATCTACATATCCGTATCGCCAAGCTTGCCTTCCACGCCAAGGAAAGTCCCATCCGGACACGGGACGAAGTCTTCAATCTTGTATCTTCATAGTCCAGGAGTCCGGCCAATGGTGATAGTTCGGCTATCCGGACACCCCCTAATCCAGGACTCCCTCAGTAGCCCCCGAACCAGGCTTCAATGACGACGAGTCCGGCGCATAGATTGTCTTCGGCATTACGAGGCGGGTTCTTCTCCAAATTCCATATACTTGTTGAATAGTGTTCGGCTTCTGATAAATGCTACGCTCCTTGGCTTCTACGCCCAATAATGGCCATCTTCCACGTGTCGAACGAATGCGAAAAGCCAGGGTATTTTTACACCTTCCCCCTAGCTGCGCAAATGAGCCGCCTATAAAAAAGGGACGAGGATCTAGATCCGAATCACACCATCCCCCTTCCGCAAGTTTTCATCGGAGCGCCTCTGACAAAAAATCCATTCCATCATGGACAGTCGACGCGGCTCCTCCTCTCACGCTCCCAGCCCCCAGCCTGGGGATTGGGAGAGATGCTCAGTCCCGCATAGCAAGCTAGTGACGCTCCAAACCAAGGGATTTCTTCCCCCGGCCTTCATGGTTCCGGTTCGAGCCGGACTCGCCACCTATAAGGGCAGAAAGCAAGGGGAGAGCGTCCCCGATCCTTCCAAAGGAGAGCGGGTATGCTTTGTCTCTTATTTGATAAGAGGACTCGGATTTCCAATACATCCGTTTCTCCGGGGGCTCCTGGAGTTCTACGGCCTCCAGCTGCACCACCTTACGCCTGCCTCCATTCTGCACATCGCGGGCTTCGTGGCCCTTTGCGAACTATTCTTGGGCGTCGAGGCTCATTTTGCACTGTGGAAGAGATTATTCTGCCTCGTACCCCGTTCTCATGAGGGGTCAATATATCAAGTGGGCGGAGCCGAGCTATGGCGCATCACCGGGACCGGATATCTATCCGGAACCCCGAAGAAGGCGTCCGAAGACTGGCCTTCAGAATGGTTTTATATAGAAGACGCCCCGCTACCGGATCCCGTTCGGATCGGCCTCCCGGAGTTCAGTAATGCTCCCTTGAAGAAACGCCTAAGTTGGCGTCCACGGAGCCCCCAGAGGGAAAATGACAGGAACGTCTTTTACCTGATGAGCCGAATAAGGTTGCTAGCTCATTCCGGACTGACTATGATCGGTGTCGTGGCCACCTGCATTATGCGGGGGGTGCAGCCGCTCCAGTATGGGGGCCACCCCATGTGGGATTTCAACGGGGAGGACGATGCCACCTGTCACGGCCGTATGGGGCCGGGATCGGTCGCTGATCTATTGAAGATCTTGTCCGTGCTGTACAAGGGGGAAGAGGAGGATTTTCTCCGTGTCAGTCCATTGAATGGATTTTCTATGAACAATCCTCGAAGCTGGGTAAGCGGACATTTCCTTTTTTGCACATCCGATCCGTACTCCCATGGTTAGGTATCTCATTTTGTGATTTCAACGCAGGAACTGCGCCAGGCCGTAAAAGATATAAACAGCCCGCCTCCGCAACCCTAGGATCCGGAACGGTTCCTCGATCCGGCCTCCCAAGAGGATTCGGACATATTGGTGGAGCTGATTGATGGGGTATTTCACCAACTAAGCATCGATAATGCCTTGGTTGCCATTACGGCCGATTACCCCGGAATACTCCCAGCCTCACAGGTAACTGAGATTGAAGCCCCAGTACTTTGATAATGACCCACCCATGCTTATTTTGGATCACCGTATATCAATGGTGTTTCGCAGGGGGTGCCTTCGAGGCGGGAGGTCGAGCCCGCGGCGGCTAGCCAACAAGAGGCAGCATGGCCACGCAGGCTAAAAAGAAGTGCAGTCCGGATTGAAATGCCGCCGCAATGGTAAGGCGTGTCACCATATTCCCGGGATTGATTCCGGGAAGGTATATTAACGCTGGTGCTCCTTTCAGGAAAAAGAGTGCTCGCCGGACTGTGTCCGGAGAGATGGCCAATCGAGCCTCCGCCAGCCACGCTCGAACGCCGGGTCCGGAAGCGGAGGTGAACACGAGGCATGCGTCGGATGCTCCTCCGACAAAGGATGCCGACAGATTGTCCGCCACCAACTCTGAGGTGGAGAGTGCCATGAATCACAGGCGCCGCTGGACAGTTCTTCGTGACGCATGTTTCTCCCAAGAGGCATTGAACGCCTTCAATTCGGGAGACGCGCACCTCTGTGCCGCTCAAGATGGTCTAGCCAGAGCCACGGAGCAATATGTAAAGGACATACGGGTGAGGAGTTTGGACAGTTATATATGCCAGTAGCCCCCGAGACTTAAAATAGTTGGGAGAACTGATTTAAGGATCATTTGTTATGCAGGATCTTTCGGAAAAGAATACCCGACTGTCTCAGGAGCTTGAAGAGTGCAAGGCCCAGCTTGAGGCCGCACTAGCCGCCACAGGGGGAGCCACAGAGACCCCCTCCAGTAATATATATACTTCGAAAGATAAGTAGTTTGTGAAGTGCGGCGTGTGTATAAGTCTGACAATAATATTGCAGATGGCGCCGGACTAGATCCGGACAAGCAACAGCTCCTGCGCTGGTTAAAGGCTGGCGAGAATGTGCTTACAAGGGTGAGGCAAGAGAAAAATAATCTCCAAGATGCCAACACCCAGCTGGGTGAGGAACTAAAGGATGTTCGAGCCCAGCTGTCTGACTCCGTTAAGGAGAATCGGCGGCTTCGTCGCGGCATTTATAGTAAGTGCTTGAGCGAACTTTTGAAAATAAGAGTTCAGCGAGGAAGTCGACTAACAGAAATATGTATGTAGGTATGCTCATAGGTCGTCCTGCAGAGGAAATGCCCGGTTCAACGGGTGACCTACTTCCCGAGCTGCTACAACTGCACGAACGAGTTCGGCAGGTGATGAGAGGCGTCGCCCAGGCCTTGTGGCCATCCATCTCCCTACCCGAAGGCCTTGGAGAGCTTGCAGAGAGGCTTCAGGGAGCACGGCGGTGCTTCTGGCTATGGAAGATATCGGCCTGCCGTCAAGGCGCCAGGAAGGCCTGGGCCATGGTGAAGACGCCGTACACGAAGGCTGACCCAAACCACATGGCCGAGGTCGGACCTGTGGGGCCCGATGGGAAGGATATCCCTGTGAGCTTAGTGTACGACCAAGTAGAGTTGGCCGCAAAGTATTCCCAGCGGGACTGTAAACTAGACAGCCTATTAGATGGTATTGAAGAGGAATACAATCAGTCAATTTGACTATGTAATTTAAAATGACATGTAAAATGCCTTCTAGCCGGATTGTAGATCGTTTGTCGTAGCGGACCTTTTTGTTTCAACCTCGGGACCCGACAGTCCAGAGTGTGTCCGAATACCCTCGCAGGTATGTAAGAACCGGGGCATGCGTGGAGACCAGGCGTAGGGGTCATGAGTGCTTTATCAGACAAGTGCCCAACTAGTTATGTTATATTACATGGTTAGTAAGAAACATCTTCTAGGGAGAATAGTTCCGTTAGGGGTTCCTTTCCCTGGGAGGCATGCCCTAAAGTGCATGTCCGGACTACGAAAAAAAGGCAGAAAAACATCTAGGGGTAGATAAATGAATAAGTAAGAAATCGTCTTTTAGTTCACCGACCAAATATTCCCTTAAGAACGCTAGCTTTCAGCTTCACCCAGTCTGAGGTACACGTCCGGCTGACCCGGCGGTAACAATCACAGAGGTGCTCCCTTTACCACCTAGCCGAACAATCGGGAACGTAGGGGTAAGCACAGGAGCCAGGCAACCCAGCTTGGCCAAAACTTAAGTCATATCGATGCATATAATGGTGAATAAAAGGTACATGCGGAAGTGTGACACATGTGCTGGGCATAAAGCCCATATAATTAAGCTTCTGTTAAAGAAGCCCCCAGGTATACTGAGCGCGGATAACGCATCAAGTGTGTGCGGACAGTGTGCAAACGAGCCTCCAACGGCTTCAGAAAAAGGGAGGGAGAAGGAGAGAAATAAAAGACAGTTAAAGTATAAAATATAGACGGAGGAAGGAGACGAACTCAGAGTCCGGCGCTAGGCGTAGAATCTTCGGAGACGGGCTGCATTCCATGGGTTCGGCTCAAGTCGGTTATCTGATGCGTTCCGCAGATGGTACGCTCCGCCGGTTAGGACTTGGTCGATGATGAAGGGACCCTCCCATTTGGGCTTGAGTTTGTCCTTTTTCTTGTCCGGCAGGCGTAGAACTAATTCGCCAACATTGTAAGCTTTGGCCCGTACTTCTCTGCTTTGGTATCTTCGAGCCTGCTGTTGATAGAATGCGGAACGGGCTTTTGCCACGTCGCACTCCTCCTCCAAGGCGTCCAAACTGTCCTGCCGATCGAGCTCGGCTTCTCTTTCTTCGTACATGCGCACGCAAGGTGAGTCATGAATTATGTCGCAGGGCAAAGCTGCTTCTGCGCCGTACACCATAAGAAATGGTGTGAATCTGGCTGTGCAATTCAGCGTGGTCCATAGCCCCCAGAGTACGGAGTCGAGCTCTTCTACCCAGTGCGTATTAGATTCCTTGAGGGACCGCACTAGTCTGGGTTTAATGCCGCTCATGATTAGACCATTTGCTCGCTCGACTTGACCGTTAGTTTGAGGGTGATAGACTAAAGCGTTGTCGAGCAAGATGCCCATGTTTTTGCACCAGAGTTTGACTTCGTCGGCCATGAAGTTCGTTCCATTACCAGTGGTGATGCTATGGGGGACGCCGTAACGGTGTACTACCCCTGATATGAAGTCTATCACCGGTCCGGATTCGGCTGTCTTAACAGGCTTTGCCTCTATCCATTTGGTGAATTTATCCACCATGACCAATAGGTATTTTTGCTTGTGGGTTCCTCCTTTAAGGGGTCCAACCATGTCAAGCCCCCAGACCGCGAACGGCCAGGTGATGGGTATAGTTTTGAGTGCGGTAGGTGGCATGTGGCTTTGATTAGCAAAGAGCTGGCATCCGACGCATCGTTGGACCAAGTCCTGAGCATCTGCCCGGGCCGTCGGCCAATAAAATCATGTACGGAAGGCTTTGCCTACAAGGGCCCGGGCTGCAGCGTGGTGCCCGCCGAGTCCGGCATGAATTTCGGCCAGAAGATTCCGCCCTTCCTCTTCGGAGATACACCTTTGAAGGACTCCGGTTGTGCTTTTCTTATAAAGCTCTCCCTCATGGACCTTATAGGCTTTAGATCACCGCACTATGCAGCGGGCCTCGTTTTGGTCCTCGGGAAGTTCCTGCCTAGTTAGGTAGGCTAGGAATGGTTCTGTCCACAGGGCAATGACTGCCATTATTGTATGGGCTGACGGTGTTATTTCGTTGGTGGAACCACCAACTATGTCAGAATGTTCGGTGTGGGGTAGTGTGGTCGGGTCCGGGATGTTATTTCCGGACTCTCCCTCCCACAATACGGATGGCTTGAAAAGCCTCTCTAGGAAAATGTTGGGAGGGACGGCATCGCGCTTTACGCCAATGCGTGCCAACACGTCTGCTGCCTGGTTGTTCTCCCGGGCTATATGGTGAAATTCTAGCCCCTCAAACCGAGCTGACATTTTTAGTACGGCGTTGCGATAAGCTTCCATTTTCGGATCCTTGGCATCAAAGTCTCCATTTATTTGGGATATCGCGAGGTTTGAATGTAACGCCCCGGATTCGATGCGCCAGGTGTCTGCCAGTTATTCGCCGTCACTGCCATGTCATTTTCTTACGTGTTGCATTTTCTCATGTCATCATGTGCATCTCATTTTGCATATGTATTCATCTCATGCATCCGAGCATTTTCCCCGTTGTCCGTTTTGCAATCCGACACTCCTATGCCCTCCGGCGTTCCCCTTTTGTCTCTTGTTGTGAGCGGGTGTTAAACTTTCTTGGAATGGCCCGAGGCTTGCCAAGCGGCCTTGGTATAGCACCGGTAGACCGCCTGTCAAGTTTTGTGCCATTTGGAGGTCGTTTGGTACTCCACCGGTTAACCGGGTAACCGCAAAGGCCTCTTTTGTCTTGCAGCCCAACACCCTTCCAAAGTGGCCCAAAACCCATCCTAACCCTCTCCATGCTCTCGGTCGTTCGATCACGATCGTGTGGGCGAAAACCGTGCTCCATTTGGACTCTCCTAGCTCCCAGAATCTATAAATAGGCCACCTCCCCCGAAATACCCGGATGAAACCCTAGCCATCTTCCTCCTCCCGCAGCTGGACATGTCCGTTCCGCCGCCGGACATGTCCACCGCCACCAGCCATCTCACTCCGGCGAATCACAGGCCGCCACGTTATCGCCGCCGCCCCCGCTCCCAATCCCTTATCGCCATGTGTCTCCGCCGCCGAATCCCACCGCCCGCCGCCGCCCGGGGCCCAGATCCGGTCCGCCTCGGGTCGAACTGGGCCTCGCCGGGCCCGCATCGCCGCCGCCTCGCCCACCGCCTCCCCGCCGCCGGCGCGCAGCTCCGGTCGCCGCCTGCACCGCCCGGCTCCCCGAGCCTCCTCCGCCGCCATCCTCCGGTCGCCGGCATCGCCCCGGGATCTCCGTCGCCGCCGGGCGCCGCCAGCTCCGCCCTGCCGGCCCCGCGCCTCCCCTTCGTCGCGCCACCGCCTCCGCCCTTTGCCCGCCGCCGGTGTGCCACCGCTCGGCTCCACGCCTCACCGAGCCGCCGAGCCCCGCCGCGATCAGATCTGGCCGGGGGCCCGACGGATCCAGCCACCCGCGGCCCTGCCTCGGCTCCCGCTCCTCGCCGGAGGTCCAGAGCATCGCCCGCCGTCGTCGAGCATGCCGGTGCCGCCGGTCATCCTCGACCCCACGCGGGATGTCCTCGTCCCGTCCCATCCAGAGCCCCGATCCAAATGGCCCGTGACACCGCTTCGTCCCGCGGGATACCCTCGTCCACTTTTCCCTCGAGGTCGATTTTTTCCCATCCCGAAATATTTTGCATTATCATGCCATGTTCATCGCATCATAACTCTATGCATACTGCTCCGTTTCGTGCGTGTAATATGTCAAATTGTTCGCCTCGATGAGTTCTTCACTTTATTCCATTGCTTCATATTCATTTGAGTCCATCTTGATGCCTGAATCATCGTTGAAAGAGTGCTATGTGATGTTAATCTGTTAAAACTGTTATAACTGGCTCATTTGTCATTTTTGCCATGTTTGATGTGTGCATCCTATGAGGTTGATGTCTACATGTGTTTTGATCTATGACATGCCATATTTACAGGGGTGCTATCCATGTATTTTTGTGAGTCTTGTACTGAGTGCATCAAGCTTGCTAAGTAGGGTACTTGCTGTTGCTGTTTTGCCAGGTTGAATTTGTTATTTTGGGATGCTATGTAAACCTGCTGCTACAAGTCATTCCGTGCATAATCTGGAGATGTTCACTAAGGATGATTTGTTATACATGTCATGCTCTATCCATCCATGCCCCTGGTTGCATTTATAGCTTGCTGTAGATTGTTCATATCTTGCTCCAAAATTGCTAAATATTGTTGCTGTCAGCCTGTTAACATTAAGTTTAGTTTTGCCATGTGTTTTGCTAGTGATACATGCACCCTATGAACTTGCTCTTGCCATGCTTAGCTTCGTAAACATGTATTATTACTGTTGGTTGCCTTGCCATGCCAAGTATTGCTCTGTGGTGAGTGGTTCAAGCTCACCAACATGCCTACTTATTGTTGTTCCTGCCATATATGAATATGTCATATAACTTGCTATGTTTACATGGGTGCCATCATATCTTCTGATCTTTTTGGCTCATGGTCAGTAAAGGACTTTTGTTCTATGCATTTAGTAGGTTCATGCCATGCCTTTGTTTGCCATGATAAGTTCCTGTAACATGTTGTTTGATAGCTCTAAACATTGCAACCTGATGTTATTTCTGCCAAGTCTGTAAACTGTTATTATATGCAATCTTGCCATGTCATTTTGAGCATGTTATATTGATTTCTGGAGATAGCTCAGTGTTCATGTTTTGTTATGCTTTACCTGTACTTCATGCCCATGCCTTTTGTTATTTTGTTGAGATGCTGTAGCATGTTGTTTTGGTGCTTGCAATATGCCTAGTTAGTGTTATGGACAGATTGTTGTTATGCCTTGTATAGTGTGTGTGTGTGTGTGTTGAACCGTTGCTCGGTTTTGAGTGTGCTATATATGAAACTTGCTTGATTTTGCATGTAGCTTCATATTATCATGTTGCATCCTTGTTTTGAGGTGTTTGCTTGATGTTTGAATGCCTTTTGCATCAATGCCATGTTTAACTTGTTTTGCTCATATCTTCTAGGCCGTAGCTCCGAATCTAATGAACTTTATATGTAACTTGACTAGAATCTCGTGTAGATCATCTTGGTGCATCTTAAATTGCTGTTTAACAACTTGAACATAATGTTTATTCAGATCTGGACCAACTTCAAAATTTACATATGAGGACTTACCGGAATTGTTATATGTTGTTCCCGGCCTCATTTAAACTTGCTTTGATGTGTTGCTCTTGTTTGCATCGTCTCTTGCCATGAGTAGCTTCATGTAGCTTTGTCATGCTTCATGCTTGGTTGAGCATCATGTCATGTTTATGTGTGGTGCATTTACCATGTTGTGTGCTTCTTCTCGATAGTTCCTGTTTCGTTGCGATCGTGAGGATTCGTTCGTCTATGCTTGGTTCGTCTTTGGGGCTTCGTATTCTTCATGGATTCGTTCTTCTTCCTAGAGGGATTTCAGGCAAGATGACCGCTACCCTGGATCTCACTACTATCATTGCTATGCTAGTTGCTTCGTTCTATCGCTATGCTGTGCTACCTATCATTTGCTCTTCAAGCCTCCCAAATTGCCATGTCAGCCTCTAACCTTGTGCACCCTTCCTAGCAAACCATTGCTTGGCTATGTTACCACTTTGCTCAGCCCCTCTTATAGCGTTGTTAGTTGCAGGTGAAGTTGAAGATTGCTCCATGGTGGACAGGATTATG
The DNA here is from genome assembly GCF_018294505.1 of Triticum aestivum. Lineage (NCBI taxonomy): Eukaryota > Viridiplantae > Streptophyta > Magnoliopsida > Poales > Poaceae > Triticum > Triticum aestivum. The sequence goes on from NC_057807.1 coordinate 555,702,298, forward strand.
TTGGGATATCACAATATCTCTTATTTAATTAATGCATCTATATATTTGGTAAAGGGTGGAAGGCTCGGCCTTATGCCTGGTGTTTTGTTCCACTCTTGTCTCCATAGTTTCCATCATACCGGTGTTATGTTCCCGAATTTTGCGTTCCTTACACGGTTGGGTGATTTATGGGACCCCTTGACAGTTCGCCTTGAATAAAACTCCTCCAGCAAGGCCCAACCTTGGTTTTACCATTTGCCTCACCACCACCTACTTTTCCCTTCGAAGTAATTAACCCAAGGGTCATATTTATTATAGCCCCCCCGGGCCAGTGCTTCTCTAAGTGTTGGTCCGAACCGAGCAGCCTGCGGGGCCCCCTCGAGGAAACTCGAGGTCTGGTTTTACTCGTAGCTTGACTTATCCGGTGTTGCCCTGAGAACAAGATATGTGCAGATCCTATCGGGATTGTCGGAGCATCGGGCGGCTTTGCTGGTCTTGTTTTACCATTATCGAAATGTCTTGTAAACCGGGATTCCGAGACTGATCGGCTCTTCCTGGGAGAAGGTATATCCTTCGTTGATCGCGAGAGCTTATCATGGGCTAAGTTGGGACACCCCTGCAGGGTACAAACTTTCGAAAGCCGTGCCCGCGGTTATGTGGCAGATGGGAATTTTTTAATGTCCGGTTGTAGATAACTTGACACCAGATCCAAATTAAAACGCATCAACCGCGTGTGTAGCCGTGATGGTCTCTTCTCGGCGGAGTCCGGGAAGTGAACACAGTCTTTGTGTTATGTTTGACATAAGTAGGAGTTCAGGATCACCTCTTGATCATTGCTAGCTTCACGACCATTCCGTTTGTTCTCTTCTCGCTCTTATTTGCGTATGTTAGCCACCATATATGCTTAGTCGCTGCTGCAACCTCACCACTTTACCCCTTCCTTTCCCATTAAGCTTTGCTAGTCTTGATACCCATGGCAATGGGATTGCTGAGTCCTCATGGCTCACAGATTACTACAACAACAGTTGCAGGTACAGGTTTATCCGATGATCATGACGCGAGAGCGATGTTTGCTTGTTTTGGAGTTCTTCTTCTGCTTCTTCTTCGATTAGGGGATAGGTTCCAGGTCGGCAGCCTGGGCTAGCAGGGTGGATGTCGTTCGAGCTTCTGTTTGTGCTTCATCCGTAGTTGAATGTTGTTCTCATGTAAGATGATGTTGTATTCGTGTGGCATTGTATGCCTCTTGTATGTATCCCCATCTATTATGTAATGTTGATGTAATGATATCCACCTTGCAAAAGCGTTTCAATATGCGGGTCTATCCTTTGTGGGACCTTCGAGTTCCTTTTGGATAGGGTCGCATATTGGGCGTGACATTGAATCCCCGCGGACCTCTAGGCGCTGAATGCCCATGGAGACTGCCATCCGGAGACCATGTAGAAGGGCCTCGTATTCGGCTGCGTTGTTGGAGTCCGTGTACATTATCTGAAGTACATATTGGACTGTATCTCCAGTTGGGGACGTCAGAACAATGCCAGCCACCAGGCCAGCCAACATTTTGGAGCCGTCGAAGTGCATGATCTAGTTGGAATATGCGCCGTACTCTTTAGGGAGTTCGGCTTCAGTCCATTCGGCGACGAAGTCGGCCAAAACTTGCGACTTAATAGCTCGCCGTGGCTTGTAGGTTATGTCGAACGGGAGGAGCTCGATGGCCCATTTGGCAATCTGGCCCGTTGCGTCACGGTTGTTTATAATGTCATTAAGAGGTACTTCGGAGGCTACTGTTATCGAACACTCTTGGAAGTAGTGTCACAGCTTCCGGGATGCCATGAACACCGTGTATGCTATCTTTTGATAATGTGGGTACCGTGACTTGCATGGAGTTAGGACAGTGGACACGTAGTAAACTGGTTTTTGGAGAGGGAACTTGTGTCCATCCGTTTCTCGTTTGACAATGAGCACCGCGCTTACAACTTGATGGGTTGCCGTGATGTATAATAGCATTGGTTCACCCATGTTGGGCGCGGCCAGGACCGGATTTGTTGCCAATATGGCTTTGATTTCTTCGAGTCCGGCCGTGGCGGCATCCGTCCACTCGAAGTGTTCGGTGCGCCGTAGGAGGCGATAAAGGGGCAATGCCTTTTCTCCTAAGCGGGAGATAAAGCGGCTTAGAGCCGCCACACATCTAGTCAATTTTTGTATTTGTTTGAGGTCTTTTGGGATATCCAATTATGACAGAGCTCGGATCTTGGCTGGGTTTGCTTCAATTCCTCTACCGGATACAATGAAGCCCAAGAGCTTTCCGGCTGGTACGCCGAAGACGCATTTTTTCCGGGTTGAGCTTAATGTCATATGCTCGGAGATTGTCGAATGTGAGCCTCAAGTCATCCACTAGAGCTTATACATGCTTGGATTTGACGACCACATCATCTACGTATGCCTCCACTATTTTGCCGATCTGGTTTGCCAGACATGTCTGAATCATGCGCTGATATGCTGCGTCGGTGTTTTTGAGCCCGAAGGGCATTGTGTTGAAGCAGAATGGGCCGTATGGAGTGATGAATGCCGTTGCAGCTTGGTCCGGCTCTGCCATCTTAATTTGGTGGTAGCCGGAGTATGCGTCGAGGAAGCACAATGAATCGTGTCCTGCGGTAGCGTCGATAATTTGATCGATGCGGGGAAGGGGGAAGGGGTCCTTTGGGCAAGCCTTCTTAAGGTCCTTGAAATCGACACACATGCGCCAGGATTTGTCCTTTTTTGGTACCATTACCAGGTTTGCTAGCCAGTCCGGATGTTTTATATCTCTAATGAATCCGGCCTCCAATAGTTTGGCTAGTTCCTCTCCCATGGCCTGTCTCTTAGGTTCGGAGAAACGCCGAAGAGCTTGTTTGACTGGCTTGAATCCTTTTAGGATATTTAGGCTGTGCTCGGCTAGCCGGCGTGGGATTCCTGGCATGTCTGAAGGGTGACTGGCAAAGATGTCCCAATTTTCGCGTAGGAATTCTCGTAGTGCAGCGTCTACATCAGGGTTTAATTGTGCCCCGATGGAGGCCGTTTTTATAGGGTCCGTTGGATGGACTTGGAATTTGACTATTTCGTCCGCCGGTTTAAAAGAGATGGACTTGGATCCCTTATCGAGTATCACATCGTCCCTGTTCACCGTGGAGCGTAGCGCAGTGAGTTCCTCGGCCGCTAGGGCTTCGGATAGTGCCTCAAGGGCAAGTGCGGCTGTTTTATTTTCAGCGCGGAGTGCTATGTCCGGGTCACTACCGAGAGTGATGATTCCGTTGGGTCCGGGCATTTTGAGCTTCATGTACCCGTAATGGGGTATAGCTTGAAAAATTGTGAATGCTTCTCGCCCTAATAGAGCGTGGTATCCGCTGCTGAATGGGGCCACTTGGAATGTGACCTCCTCGGACCTGTAATTATCTGGCATGCCGAACACCACATCTAGTGTGATTTTTCCTGTACAGCATGCTTCCCGACTGGGGATTATTCCTCTAAAGGTTATGCTGCTTCGCTCAATGCGGCTCCAGTCTATTTCCATTTTTCGAAGGGTTTCCTCGTAAATGAGGTTTAATCCGCTGCCACCATCAATGAGTACCTTGGTAAGGCGAAAGCCATCCACTATTGGACAGAGGACCAATGCGGCTGGTGCTCGGGCTGTTCAGAATTTAGGTTCGTCACTGGCGTTAAATGTAATAGCCGTGTCACTCTATGGATTTATTGTTGCTACCTGGTGATCTTCGACAAGGCTGCGGAGTGTTCGTTTCCGCATATTATTTGATGCGGAAGTTTCGAAGACTGTTAATACCATACTGGTATTGCTGGGCTGGTGCTCTGGAGCTAGAAGCTCTTCGCCACATTTGGCCACCTGCCGTAGTATCCAACATGCTCTAAGGCTATGAGTTGGCGTGGCGCCCTCTGTACTATGAATTGTGTAGGGTCCATTAAGCCATCCCTCCAGTACGGTTCCATGCCCTTTAGAGGGTTTTTGCTTTTTGGTATTTAACCCAGGTGCCTGGTAATGATGCACCCTTTTACTTTGGACTAGGGTTGTGTTCAAGGCCGGATTATCCCAAAATTTGATTTCGTTTTCCCGGGCGCTCTCCGTCGCACAGTACTTTCATACTATGGACACCAAGTCAGCAAAGCGTGTAATTTCGCGACGACTTACGGCGTTGAGGATACCTTCGTCCGTGCAATTAATGCAGAAGAATGAAATTGCGTCCTCTTCACGACAGTCCTTTATCCTGTTCATGACCAGGAGGAATCTGGCCCAGTAATGATGTACTGTTTCGGCGAGCTCTTGCAGGATTTGGGATAGATCGCTTATGTTTGGGTGGGTGGGTGGACTTAAATTCTGAACTCCGTCCGATCTAAGACTCAGGGGCCAAGAAGTTTCCGAACTTGGAAGCTTGAGTTCTTGGACGTTGTCCGATGAATCTAGTCTGCTGCCTGACTTTAAGTTCAGGGCTTGAGTGGTGTTCTCCCCTCCGCAGGAATCCGGCATGGAGGGGTCAGGAATCCGGACATAGCTAGTCCTTAAGATAGAAGAAAGGTCGCCATATTGTTCCTCTACCATAGCAATGTGGTGGGTAGCCTGGGGAGAGTTAATCTCTCTCAGATCGGTTTTAGGCCCAATCTGGTCGTAGTCTGTAGCGACTCCCAGGGTGGCGATGCGATCCAAGAGCTCGTTTAAGGAAGAGAGCTCCATCGGATCTAACTGCTCAGCGAGTTCCGAGTTGACGTGAAGATTGCTTTTGATGACCCGAGACATCATCGTCGGCACGGCGGCCGAACAGGCGGTCATAAGAAACCCGCCTAGACGGAGAGTTTGGCCGATGGACAAGGCTCCTTTAGCAATGGTGTCGTCTTTAAAGACGGGACGAGGCATCCTTCCTGATGGCGGTGGCACAGAGGAACTCTCAATGAAAGCACCAATGTGGGGTAGGGGTTCTCGGGTAGGGGTTCCTGAACTGTGCGTTTAGGCGGATGGTAACAGGAGATAAGGGACACGATGTTTTTACCCAGGTTCGGACCCTCTCGATGGAGGTAAAACCCTACTCCTGCTTGATTGATATTGATGATATGGGTAGTACAAGAGTGGATCTACCACGAGATCAAAGAGGCTAAACCCTAGAAGCTAGCCTATGGTATGATTGTTGTTCGTCCTACGGACTAACACCCTCCGGTTTATATAGACATCGAAGAGGGTTAGGGTTACCCAGAGTCGGTTACAATGGTAGGAGATCTACATATCCGTATCGCCAAGCTTGCCTTCCACGCAAGGAAAGTCCCAGCCGGACACGGGACAAAGTCTTCAATCTTGTATCTTCATAGTCCAGGAGTCCGGCCAATGGTGATAGTTCGGCTATCCGGACACCCCGTAATCTAGGACTCCCTCACTCTCCATCAAGTATAGGCACTCTATGTCTAAGACTCCCCAAAGTAGACTCATCCATCTTCCTCCAATGGTGATTAAACCAAGGCAATGGAGACCAATGCTCTGATATCACTTGTAGGACCTTGAGAAGAGGTGTCTAGAGGGGGGTGATTAGACACTAAGTACCAAAGTTGCATTTTTGAACTTCTTTAAGTTTAAGTGGAGTTTAGGCACAAGTTTAACATTCACAATACATAACAAGCAAGCATGCAAAGAGTATATGAGCAGCAGAAAGTAAAGCATGCAACTTTGAAGGCAGATGTTTAGGCAGACATAGAGTTTAGGCAGACATACCTGCAAAATAGCATTTCAAACAACAACATGTAGACCGAGTGAAAGACAATGTTCGTTCGAAGGCAGATGCAAACGTATTCAACATCAAATCCAAGTTCAGATAACGTCTTACGGAACCAGAAGTGCTCAGGCGCTAAGCCTGTTAAAGTTTATCGGTTACAAAAACCACTCGGCATACCGAGGCAAATTTAAAGCATCAAGCATAGAAGTTTTTTACCCCTCCCGTGGAGGGCTAGAAGGCGCAACAAACTCGTCCAGGTCAATTCCATCAGCGATCTGAGTGGCAGCAGCGATGAAGGTCTCCATGAAGGATCGGAAGTCATGCTTCTTGGTATTGGCCATCTTGAGAGCTGCCAGCTTGTCCTCTCGCGCATCCTTACAGTGAACACGGACCAGAGATAGAGCAACGTCGGCACCGCACCTGGCAGAAGACTTCTTCCATTCTTGCACTCGACTTGGAACTTCATTCAGTCGAGTCATCAGAGACTCGAGGTCGTTCTGAAGTGTTTCTCTTGGCCAGAGTACCGTGTCGATGCGCGACGTTGCAACCTTCAGCCTTGCAATATAGTCGACCACAGCGGCAACATGAGACTCGAGTCGGAGCATGTTCATGGCGGCTTCATCCTTCACAGGAGAGTTGATGGGATCCAAGCCGGTCTCCACTCGACTAGTCTCCTCTTCAAAGTTTTGGCAGAATTCTACGGATACGATCCAAGGATAAGCCAACATTTCTACAATAAGTCAGTGTTACCAGTCGGATATAAGGGGTTACCTTCGAGCATGAGGAACAACTTCTTGGAGAGCCCCCCCCCCCCAGATAAATCTCTAAGTCGTTCTTCTTTCCAGCCAGCTCACTAGCCTTATCACTCAAGGCCAACTTGTCACTCTTCAGTCGACTGGCATACTTGTTGGCCGTGTCGAGAGCAGCTTTCAGATTGGTATTCTCCTCTTCAAGTTTGCTGATGGAAGCCAACTTTTCTCCTGTGAGTTTGGTCTTTTCCGAAGCTGCTTTCTGCACCTCAGCGAGTTCAAGATCCTTCTTCTTCAGAGAATCCCTCAGTTTGTCTGCAAAATAACAGTGAGATCAAGCTCGGGAGCGATCAAGGAACAAAGGCAGTCGTCGAGGTTCTCACCAAACATACCTTTTGCCTCCTCCTTCGCCTTCGTGAAGTTCTCCTGGACAAGCTTCAGATCAAGTTCAAGCTGGATATGCTTGTTCTCCAATTCAGTATAGCGAGCTGCAAGCTCGCAAGATTTCTGCGAAGGATCAATCGACAAACATCAAAAATAGGTCACTTTCGAGTGACTAAGAGAAAAAGCGTAGTATTTCTAAGACTACAGCCGAATCTAAACATTCAACTGTAGTCTCGGGGACTACACCCAGTGGGTGCACTCAGCGTGCCCCCACTAGTTCTATCAGCTAGAGTCGATCAGTCGACCAAAAAAGGCAGAAAGGCTAACCACCAACAGTTAGTCACAGTTCCAAAAAAAGTGTTCTTCAGACCGTAGTCGACTGCCAGGAGTCGACCACAATCTCGGGGACTACACCCAGTGGGTGCACTCAGCGTGCCCCCACCGGTTTATGATTCCAATCGACCAGATCGAGTAAAACAAGCAATGAGAAAAAGTTCAAGGCATTAAGACTATGGTCGACTGCCAGCAGCCCACCATAGCCTTAGGGACTACACCCAGTGGGTGCACTCAGCGTGCCCCCACCAATCTAGATATTCAACCGACACACCCAGTGGGTGTACGACAGATACTAAGATTTTCAGAAAGAAAAGTTTTCAGGTATCATATCCTAACAGAACAAGCGGTGATCGACCAACCTGAACATTGCTCTGAAGGGCTGAACTGGCGTCATAAGCCGCTTGACTGGCGTCTCGGATCGCCTTCACTTGCTCCATCATAACCCCCGCCTAGCATATGGCTTCTTTGGCAGCGCTTGCTTGGTCTTCTGGGACGTGGTGGGTAGAGAAAAGTGAAGGTTGATCAGCACTCGACGATGAAGGGCGAGCACTCGTCAGTGGCACCGCAAAGGATACGGTAGGCCGAGTGAGGTTGTCCCCCTCCGCAACCAACTTCTCAGGTGCTGATACGACCCGAGCTATCTTGTCAGCAGACGCTCTCCTATTCCTCCTCTGCCTCAGTGGTTCCTCGTCATCATCATCAGGAAGATCAATGACGATATTAGGTGGAGCTGTAGAAAAGATTCAAAGTTAAAAATGAAGATCCTGTCGACTGAAAATGAAACTACAAAGGTCATACCAGGGTTGGAAGTGACAACATCCTCCATCTCTTGATCTTCAGGTTTGATCGAGGTCTCAGAAGTTGCAGCACTACAATTCCAAAAATCAGTCGGTCAGCGAGCAAATCGACCAAGAGTAAATTCATGAGAAACAAGAAGACACAAGTTACGACATTACCCAGAAATAGTGGGAATCACCATCTTCATCTTTGGCAAGGCCTTCATCGGCTTTGACAGCGCCGCTCGAGATTGCTTCGACGCTTTCTCAGTCGGCGCCGGAGAGGTCGTCCGAGGATGCTTGGTCGACTGCACAACAGGCGCGGTCCCCTTGCCGCGCTCGACTGCAGGGTCATGGGCAAGCTTGGATCTTCTTTCAGAACGGGGAGGCGCGACTTCCTCCTCCTCTTCCTCCTCCTCTTCCTCATCGGAATCACCATCTTCATCACCCTCATCGCCATCTGATTCCCACTCCTCTTGACTTTCACCTCCACTTACTTCCTCCTCCTCGGTCTGTGCTTGCGCCCCGTTGGGCATCGAATACAACTTAGTGGTAGCCTGAAAGACAACAAACAAGACAGAAGTCAATCGACTGATCTGCAGCAAAACAGAATGGACGAAGCATGATTACAGTCGGAGACAAGTGGTCATACCTTGTCTGCTTTGTAAGACTGGTCGAGTGGCGGGATCCTCCTGGCCCCACGAGGGTTATCTTTGTTCCCTGTGATGGCAGTCATCCACCTCACCAGTGTGGCGTCGTCGACCTCCTCTGGGTGGACTCGAGTGGTGTCTTCGGTACCAGAATACAACCACATCGGGTGACCTCGGTATTGAAGTGGCTGAATGCGCCGTCGAAGGAAAACCTCCAGGAGATCCATGCCAGTGACCCCATCGCGAATGAGCTGGACTACGCGCTCCATCAACATTTTAACCTGAGCCTTCACCTCGGAAGCACTTTCAGAGAAGACGGTTTGTTCGCTCGACTCATGGAGAAGGGAGGGAGCCCAGTCGACTGCCCTGGCGTCGACTGGTCTTGGCAGTAGAACCAAGTCGACTGCCACCCTCTAACTGACTCGGGAAGGGTCATAGCTGGAAAAGCGCTCTTACTCCTCATCTGGACCCCAAGACCCCCACACATTTGGATTACTTGGGTTCTCTCGTCATTCGGATTAGCCTTTTTCACCATCTGAGAGCGACAAGTGAATATGTGTTTGAAAAGGCCCCAGTGCGGCCGACAACCCAAAAGTTTTCGCACAAAGACACGAAAGCAGCGAGATAGGCAATGGAATTGGGTGTGAAGTGGTGGAGTTGTGCCCCGAAGAAGTTCAGAAACCCCCGAAAGAAAAGATGCGGCGGCAGAGAAAACCCACGGTCGACATGAGTGGCTAAAAGGACACACTCACCCTCCTGAGGCTGAGGCTGCCACTCCGTCCCCGGAAGCCTAGCCGCCCCGTGCTTGATCAACCCTTCATTGGCCAGATCATTGAGATCCTTCTGGGTGATGGTCGAGCGGATCCAATCCCCCTGGATCCAACCTTGCAGCAGGCAGGACCGCGACGAGGATCCAGCCCGACTGGTCGCTCTTCCCTTCGCCTTCGCCGTCGCCTTCTTCGCCCGCTCCAAAGCCGCCGTCTTCTCCTTCACCATTGTTGCCGGCGAAGCAGGCACAGAGCAGCAGCACGGAGCTGGTGGCGAGCGAAGCAGATGAGTCTGAAGACAGAGGAGGGGAAAATGGGGGCGCACTGTTCAAAAACCCTCGCCCGGTGCCTTATATGGAGTCGCTCCCGAGTGGCTGACTGGTAGGCCCGGGCGATCCTGTCAAATCCTAAAACAGTCGCGCGAGCGATACATGGCGAAAAAGGCAGCGCAGAAATCGAGGCGTCTCTGCCTTATCCCATCCGAGTACCGAGGTCTTCTCCACTTCGCACGCTTCCCAAAATTCGGATCCCACTAAATCCGCTAACAGTAGAGCAACTTGTCAGACGGAAGATCTCCTACGATCCGTCGCTCGGAAATCTCCAAGTTCATAAAGTTCACTCGATAGATATAAAGAATGGATCAAGGCGGCTGAAAGAGAAGTTGACACCGTCACTAGAAAGCCATTGGTCCGGAGCAAGACACATTCACAGCACCAGAAAACAGGTCGGAAAGATTATCAACTCCATCCTCACTCAAACCTCGATCCATTCGGGGGCTAATGATGAAGTCATGTACCTAGGGTAGGGTCATAGACCTATCCAAAGTATCCTCCCCAAGGACATCTTTAGAAGAAGCTGCCTTCGAGTCGACCTGGAAGGATTCCACTCGATGGACTCAAATACATTCGACCATGAAGACTCACTCGACTACCAGAAGATCAAGAACCACTCTGTATCCAAACGGTCGGTAATTAAGTAGTCTTTATGGTCATGATGACACTTTATGTAAGGCATTACCAGTAACGCCAGGCCTTAATGTACTTTAAACCCTCCGCTACGTGGGCTGGTCGAGGTCTTGGCATCCTCTATATAAGCCACCCCCCTCCACTGGCAGAAGGTTCGCACCCCTGTAACTCATACGCATATAATCCAGTCGACCGCCTCGGGGCTCCGACACGTAGGGCTGTTACTTCCTCCGAGAAGGGCCTGAACTCGTAAATCACTTGCGTATACAACTACTCCATAGCTAGGATCATGCCTCTCCATACCTACCCCCTATTCTACTATCAGTCTTAGTACCACGACAACCAACTCCGAGGTGGAGAGTGCCATGAATCGCAGGCGCCGCCGAACAGTTCTTTGTGACGCATGTTTCTCCCAAGAGGCATTGGACACCTTCAATTCGGGAGACGCGCACCTCCGTGCCGCTCAAGATGGTCTAGCCAGAGCCACGGAGCAGTATGTAAAGGACATACGGGTGAGGAGTTTTGACAGTTAGATATGCCAGTAGCCCCCGAGACTTAAAATAGTTGGGAGAACTGATTTAAGGATCATTTGTTATGCAGGATCTTTCAGAAAAGAATACCTGACTGTCTCAGGAGCTTGAAGAGTGCAAGGCCCATCTTGAGGGCGCACTAGCCGCCACAGGGGGAGCCACAGAGACCCCCTTTGGTAATATATATACTTCGAAAGATAAGTAGTTTGTGAAGTGCGGCGTGTGTATAAGTCTGACAATAATATTGCAGATGGCGTCGGACTAGATCCGGACAAGCAACAGCTCCTGCTTCGGTTAAAGGACAGCGAGAATGTGCTTACAAGGGTGAGGCAAGAGAAAAATAATCTCCAAGATGCCAACACCTAGCTGGGTGAGGAACTAAAGGATGTTCGAGCCCAGCTGTCTGACTCCGTTAAGGAGAATCGGCGGCTTCGTCGCGGCATTTATAGTAAGTGCTTGAGCAAACTTTTGAAAAGAAGAGTTCGGCGAGGAAGTCGACTAACAGAACTATGTCTGTAGGTATGCGCACAGGTCGTCCTGCAGAGGAAATGCCCGGTTCAATGGGTGACCTACTTCCCGAGCTGCTGCAACTGCACGAACGAGTTCGGCAGGTGATGAGAGGCGTCGCCCAGGCCTTGTGGCCATCCATCTCCCTACCCGAAGGCCTTGGAGAGCTTGCAGAGAGGCTTCAGGGAGCACGGCGGCGCTTCCGGCTATGGAAGATATCGGCCTGCCGTCAAGGTGCAAGGGAGGCCTGGGCCATGGTGAAGACGCGGTACACGAAGGCTGACCCAAACCACATGGCCGAGGTCGGACCTGTGGGGCTCGAAGGGAAGGAGATCCCTGTGAGCTTAGTGTGTAGCCAAGTAGAGTTGGCCGCAAAGTATTCCCAGTGGGACTGTAAACTAGACAACCTATTAGATGGTATTGAAGAGGAATACAATCAGTCAATTTGACTATGTAATTTAAAATGACATGTAAAATGCCTTCTAGCCGGATTGTAGATCGTTTGTCGTAGCGGACCTTTTCGCTTCAACCTCGGGACCCGACAGTCCGGAGTGTGTCTGAATACCCTCGCGGTTATGTAAGAACCGGGGCATGCGTGGAGACTAGGCGTAGGGTTCATGAGTGCTTTATCAGACAAGTGCCCAACTAGTTATGTTATATTACATGGTTAGTAAGAAACATCTTCCTGGGAGAATAGTTCCGTTAGGGGTTCCTTTCCCTGGGAGGCATGCCCTAAAGTGCATGTCCGGACTGCGAAAAAAAGCATAAAAACATCTGGGGCAGATAAATGAATAAGTAAGAAATTGTCTTTTAGTTCACCGACCGAATATTCCCTTAAGAACGTTAGCTTTTGGTTTCACCCAGTCTGAGGTACACGTCCGGCTGACCCGGCGGTAACAATCGCAGAGGTGCTCCCTTTACCACCTAGCCGAAAAATCAGGAACATAGGGGTAAGCACAAGAGCCAGGCAACCCAGCTTGGCCAAAACTTAAGTCATATCGATGCATATAATGGTGAATAAAAGGTACATGCGGAAGTTTGACACATGTGCTGGGCATAAAGCCTGTATAAATAAGCTTCTATTAAAGAAGCCCCCAGGTATACTGAGCGCGGATAACGCGTCAAGTGTGTGCGAACAGTGCGCAAACGAGCCTCCAACGGCTTCAGAAAAAGGGAGGGAGAAGGAGAGAAATAAAAGACAGTTAAACTATAAAATATAGACAGAGGAAGGAGACGAACTCAGAGTCCGGCGCTAGGCGTAGAATCTTCGGAGACGGGCTGCGTTCCATGGGTTCGGCTCAAGTCAGTTATCCGATGCGTTCCGCAGATGGTACGCTCTGCCGGTTAGGACTTGGTCGATGATGAAGGGACCCTCCCATTTGGGCTTGAGTTTGTCCTTTTTCTGTTCCGGCAGGCGTAGAGCTAATTCGCCAACATTGTAAGCTTTGGCCCGTACTTCTCTGCTTTGGTATCTTCAAGCCTTCTATTGATAGAATGCGAATGGGCTTTTGCCACATTGTGCTCCTCCTCCAAGGCGTCCAAACTGTCCTGCCGATCGAGCTCGGCTTCTCTTTCTTCGTACATGCGCACGCGAGGTGAGCCATGAATTATGTCGCAGTGCAAAACTGCCTCTGCGCCGTACACCATAAAAATGGTGTGAATCCGGTAGTGCGATTCGGCGTGGTCCGCAGCCCCCAGAGTACGGAGTCGAGCTCCTCTACCCAGTGCGTATTAGATTCCTTGAGGGACCGCACTAGTCTGGGTTTAATGCCGCTCATGATTAGACCATTTGCTCGCTCGACTTGACCGTTTGTTTGAGGGTGATAGACTGAAGCGTAGTCGAGCTTGATGCCCATGTTTTTGCACCAGAGTTTGACTTCGTCGACCGTGAAGTTCGTGCCATTATCAGTGATGATGCTATGGGGGACGCCGTAATGGTGTACTACCCCTGATATGAAGTCTATCACCGGTCCGGATTCGGCCGTCTTAACAGGCTTTGCCTCTATCCATTTGGTGAATTTATCCACCGTGACCAATAGGTATTTTTGCTTGTGGGTTCCTCCTTTAAGGGGTCCAACCATGTCAAGCCCCAGACCGCAAACGGCCAGGTGATGGGTATAGTTTTGAGGGCGGTAGGTGGCATGTGGCTTTGATTAGCAAAGAGCTGGCATCCGACGCATCATTGGACCAAGCCCTGAGCATCTGCCTGGGCCGTCGGCCAATAAAATTCTGTACGGAAGGCCTTGCCTACAAGGGCCTGGGCTGCGGCGTGGTGCCCGCCGAGTCCGGCATGAATTTCGGCTAGAAGATTCCGCCCTTCCTCGTCGGAGATACACCTTTGAAGGACTCCGGTTGTGCTTTTCTTATAAAGCTCTCCCTCATGGACCTTATAGGCTTTAGATCGCCGCACTATGCAGCGGGCCTCATTTTGGTCCTCGGGAAGTTCCTGCCTAGTTAGGTAGGCTAGGAATGGTTCTGCCCACGAGGAAATGACTGCCATTATTGTGTGGGCTGACGGTGTTATTTCGTTGGCGGAACCACCAACTATGTCAGAATGTTCGGTGTGGGGTAGTGTGGTCGGGTCCGGGATGTTATTTCCGGACTCTCCCTCCCATAATACGGATGGCTTGAAAAGCCTCTCTAGGAAAATGTTGGGAGGGACGGCATCGCGCTTTGCGCCAATGCGTGCCAACACGTCTGCTGTCTGGTTGTTCTCCCGGGCTATATGGTTAAATTCGAGCCCCTCAAACCGAGTTGACATTTTTAGTACGGCGTTGAGATAAGCTACCATTTTTGGATCCTTGGCATCAAAGTCTCCATTTATTTGGGATATCGCGAGGTTTGAATCCCCACGGACCTCTAGGCGCTGAATGCCCATGGAGACTGCCATCCGGAGACCATGTAGAAGGGCCTCGTATTCGGCTGCATTGTTGGAGTCCGTGTACATTATCTGAAGTACGTATTGGACTGTATCTCTAGTTGGGGACGTCAGAACGATGCCAGCCCCTAGGCCAGCCAACATTTTGGAGCCGTCGAAGTGCATGATCCAGTTGGAATATGCGCCGTACTCTTTAGGGAGTTCAGCTTCAGTCCATTCGGCGACGAAGTCGGCCAAAACTTGCAACTTAATAGCTCGTCATGGCTTGTAGGTTATGTCGAACGGGAGGAGCTCGATGGCCCATTTAGCACTCTGGCCCGTTGCATCGCGGTTGTTTATAATTTCATTAAGAGGTACTTCGGAGGCTACTGTTATTGAACACTCTTGGAAGTAGTGTCGCAGCTTCCGGGATGCCATGACCACCGCGTATGCTATCTTTTGATAATGCCGGTACCATGACTTGCATGGAGTTAGTACAGTGGACACGTAGTAAACTGGTTTTTGGAGAGGGAACTTGTGTCCGTCCGTTTCTCGTTCGACAACGAGCACCGCGCTTACAACTTGATGGGTTGCCGTGATGTATAATAGCATTGGTTCGCCCATGTTGGGCGCGGCCAGGACCGGATTTGTTGCCAATATGGCTTTGATTTCTTCGAGTCCGGCCATGGCGGCATCCATCCACTCAAAGTGTTCGGTGCACCACAGGAGGCGATAAAGGGGTAATGCCTTTTCTCCTAAGCGGGAGATAAAGCGACTTAGAGCTGCCATGCATCCAGTCAATTTTTTTATTTGTTTGAGGTCTTTTGGGATATCCAATTGTGACAGAGCTCGGATCTTGGCTGGGTTTGCTTCAGTTCCTCTACCGGATACAATGAAGCCCAAGAGCTTTCCGGCTGGTACGCCGAAGACGCATTTTTCCGAGTTGAGCTTAATGTCATATGCTCGGAGATTGTCGAATGTGAGCCTCAAGTCATCTACTAGAGTTTCGACATGCTTGGATTTGACAACCACATCATCTACGTATGCCTCCACTGTTTTGCTGATCTGGTTTGCCAGACATGTCTGAATTATGCGCTGATATGTTGCGCCGGCGTTTTTAAGCCCGAAGGGCATTGTGTTGAAGCAGAATGGGCCGTATGGAGTGATGAATGCCGTTGCAGCTTGGTCCGGCTCTACCATCTTAATTTGGTGGTAGCCGGAGTATGCGTCGAGGAAGCACCATGAATCGTGTCCTGCGGTAGCGTCGATAATTTGATCGATGCGGGGAAGGGGGAAGGGGTCCTTTGGGCAAGCCTTGTTAAGGTCCTTGAAATCGACACACAGGCGCCAAGATTTGTCCTTTTTTGGTACCATTACCAGGTTTGCTAGCCAGTTCGGATGTTTTATATCTCTAATGAATCCGGCCTCCAATAGTTTGGCTAGTTTCTCTCCCATGGCCTGTCTCTTAGGTTCGGAGAAACGCCGAAGAGCTTGTTTGACTGGCTTGAATCCTTTTAGGATATTTAGGCTGTGCTCGGCTAGCCGGCGTGGGATTCCTGGCATGTCTGAAGGGTCCCAGGCAAAGATGTCCCCATTTTCGTGTAGGAATTCTCATAATGCAGCGTCCACATCAGGGTTTAATTGTGCCTCGATGGAGGCCATTTTTGTAGGGTCCTTTGGATGGACTTGGAATTTGACTATTTCATCCGCCGGTTTAAAAGAGGTGGACTTGGATCTCTTATCGAGTATCACATCGTCCCTGTTCACCGTGGAGCGTAGCGCAGTGAGTTCCTCGGCCGCTAGGGCTTCGGATAGTGCCTCAAGGGCAAGTGCGGCTGTTTTATTTTTGGCGTAGAGTGCTATGTCCGGGTCACTAGCGAGAGTGATGATTCCGTTGAGTCCGGGCATTTTGAGCTTCATGTACCCGTAATGGGGTATAGCTTGAAAAATTGTGAATGGGGCCACTTGGAATCCACTGCTGAACGGGGCCACTTGGAATGTGACCTCCTCGGACCTGTAATTATCCGGTGTGCCGAACACCACATCCAGTGTGATTTTTCCTGTACATCATGCTTCTCGACTGGGGATTATTCCTCTAAAGGTTACGCTGCTTCGCTCAATGTGGCTCCAGTCTATTTCCATTTTTCGAAGGGTTTCCTCGTAAATGAGGTTTAATCCGCTGCCGCCATCCAGGAGTACCTTGGTAAGGCGAAAGTCGTCCACTATTGGACTGAGAACCAATGCGGCTGGTGCTCGGACTGTTCGGAATTTAGGTTCATCACTGGCGTTAAAGGTAATAGCCGTGTCACTCCATGGATTTATTGTTGCTACCTGGTGAACTTCGGCAAGGCTGCAGAGTGTTCGTTTCCGCATATTATTTGATGCGAAAGTTTCGAAGACTGTTAATACCGTACTGGTATTGCTGGGCTGGTGCTCTGGAGCTAGAAGCTCTTCGCCACTTTTGGCCACCTGCCGTAGTATCCAACATGCTCTAAGGCTATGAGTTGGCGTGGCGCCCTCTGTACTATGAATTTTGTAGGGTCCATTGAGCCATCCCTCCAGTACAGTTCCATGCCCTTTAGAGGGTTTTTGCTTTTTGGTATTTAACCCATGTGCCTGGTAATGATGCACCCTTTTACTTTGGACTAGGGTTGTGTTCAAGGCCGGATTATCCCAAAATTTGATTTCGGTTTTCCGGGTGCTCTCCATCGCACAGTACTTTCGTACTATGGACGCCAAGTCAGCAAAGCGTGTAATTTCGCGACGACTTACGGCGTTGAGGATACCTTCGTCCGTGCAATTAATGCAGAAGAATGAAATTGCATCCTCTTCATGGCAGTCCTTTATCCTGTTCATGACGAGGAGGAATCTGGCCCAGTAATGATGTACTGTTTCGGCGGGCTCTTGCCGGATTTGGGATAGATCGCTTATGTTTGGGTGGGCGGGTGGAGTTAAATTCCGAACTCCGTCCGATCTAAGACTCAGGGGCCAAGAAGTTTCCGAACTTGGAAGCTTGGGTTCTTGGACATTGTCCGATGAATCTAGTCTGCTGCCTGACTTTAAGTTCAGGGCTTGAGTGGTGTTCTCCCCTCCGCGGGAATCCGGCATGGAGGGGTCAGGAATCCGGACATAGCTAGTCCTTAAGATAGAAGAAGGGTCGCCATATTGTTCCTCTACCACAACAACGTGGTGGGTAGCCTGGGGAGAGTTAATCTCTCTCAGATCGGTTTTAGGCCCAATCTGGTCGTAGTCTGTAGCGACTCCCAGGGCGGCGTTGCGATCCAAGAGCTCGTTTAAGGAAGAGAGCTCCATCGGATCTAACTGCTCGGCGAGTTCCGAGTTGACGTGAAGATTGCTTTTGATGACCCGAGACGTCATCATCGGCGCGGCGGCCGAACAGGCGGTCATAAGAAAACCTCCTAGCCGGAGAGTTCGGCCGATGGCCAAAGCTCCTTTAGCAACGGTGCTGTCTTTAAAGACGGGACGAGGCATCCTTCCTGATGGCGACGGCACAGAGGAACTCTCAATGAAAGCACCAATGTCGGTGTCAAAACCGGCGGATCTCGGGTAGGGGTTCCCGAACTGTGCATCCAGGCGGATGGTAACAGGAGACAAGGGACACGATGTTTTTACCCAGGTTCGGGCCCTCTCGATGGAGGTATCAAGCATACTAACAAAGCAATTATAGATAAGTTGGAGACATATCAAGCATCCCCAAGCTTAATTCCTGCTCGTCCTCGAGTAGGTAAATGATAAAAACAGTATTTTTGATGTGCAATGCTACCTAGCATAATTCTCAATGTAATTTTCTTTATTGTGGCATGAATGTTCAGATCCAAATGATTCAAAATAAAAGTTCATATTGACATTAAAAACAATAATACTTCAAGCATACTAACAAAGCAATCATGTCTTCTCAAAATAACATGGCTAAAGAAAGCTATCCCTACAAAATCATATAGTCTGGCTATTGCTCTATCTTCATCAAACAAAGTATTTAATCATGCACAACCCCGATGACAAGCCAAGCAATTGTTTCATACTTTAATAATCTCAAACTTTTTAACTTTCACGCAATACATGAGCGTGAGCCATGGACATAGCACTATATGTGGAATAGAATGGTGGTTGTGGAGAAGACAAAAAGGGAGAAGATAGTCTCACATCAACTAGGCGTATCAACGGGCTATGGAGATGCCCATTAATAGATATCAATGTGAGTGAGTAGGGATTGCCATGCAATGGATGCACTAGAGCTATAAATATATGAAAGCTCAACAAAAGAAACTAAGTGGGGTGCATCCAACTTGCTTGCTCATGAAGACCTAGGGCACTTTTGAGGAAGCCCATCATTGGAATATACAAGCCAAGTTCTATAATGAAAAATTCCCACTAGTATATGAAAGTGACAACATATGAGATTCTCTAACATGAAGATCTTGGTGCTATTTTGAAGCACAAGTGTGGAAAAGGAGATAGGAGCATTGTCCCTTCTCTCTTTTTCTCTCATTTTATTTTTTTTCTTCTTTCTTTTTTTTCTTTGGCCTTCTCTTTTTTTTCTTTTCTTTTTGTCCTTTCTCTTTTTTTTCTTTTTTTTCTTTTTGTAAAGTCCGAAGTCTCATCCCGACTTGTGGGGGAATCATAGTCTTCATCATCCTTTCCTCACTAGGACAATGCTCTAATAATGAAGATCATCACACTTTTATGGATTTATAGCTCAAAGCTAGAACAAGATATGACTCTATATGAATGCCTCCGGCGATGTACCGGGATATGGAATGAATCAAGAGCGACATGTATGAAAATTATGAAGGTGGCCTTGCCACAAATACAATTTCAACTACATGATCATGCCAAAAGCAATATGACAAAAGTAATGCGTGTCATATGAACGTAACAGTGGAAAGTTGTGTGGCAATATATCTCGGAATGGCTATGGAAATGCCATAATAGGTAGGTATGGTGGCTGTTTTGAGGAAGGTAAATGGTGGGTATATGGTACCGGCGAAAGTTGCGCGGTACAAGAGAAGCTAGCAATGGTGGAAGGGTGAAAGGGTGCGTATAATCCATGGACTCAACATTAATCAAAAGAACTCATATAATTGTTGCAAAAATTTAGAAGTAATCAAAAACCAAAGTACTACACGCATGATCCTAGGGGGGTAGATTGGTAGGAAAAGACCATCGCTCGTCCCCGACCGCCACTCATAAGAAAGACAACCAATAAATAAAATTGTGCTCCAACTTCATCACAAAGCGGTTCACCATATGTGCATGCTACGGGAATCACAAGCTTCAACACAAGCATTCTTTAAATTCATAATCACCCAACTAGCATGACTTTAATATCACTACCTCCATATCTCAAAACAATTATCAAGCATCAAGTTGATCATAACATCCAATTCACTTTCTATGATAGTTTTTATTATACCCAACTTGGATGCTCATCATTCTAGGACCAACTTTAAAACCATAGCAAATACCATGCTGTTCTAAAAGACTCTCAAAAATATATAAATGAAGCATGAGAGGCTAGCAATTTCTTTAAACTTAAGACACCACCGTGCTCTAAAAGATATAAGTGAAGCACTAGAGCAAAAACTATCAAGCTCAAAAGATATAAGTGAAGCACATAGAGTATTCTAGCAAATTCTAATCAAATAGGCTTCTCCCAAAAGGTGTGTACAGCAAGGAAGATTGTGGTAAACTAAAAAGCAAAGACTAATATAATACACTACGCTCCAAGCAAAACACATATCATGTGGCTAATAAAAATATAGCTCCAAGTAAAGTTACCCATGAACGAAGACGAAAGAGGGGATGCCTTCCCGGGGCATCTGCAAGCTTAGGATTTTGGCTATTCTTGAATATCTTGGGGTGCCTTGGGCATCCCCAAGCTTAGTCTCTTGCCACTCCTTATTCTATAGTCCATAAAAGCTTTACCCAAAACTTGAAAACTTTACAACACAAAACTCAACAGGAAATCTTATAAGCTCCGTTAGTGAAAGAAAACAAAACCACCACATAAGGTACTGCAATTAACTCATTATTTATTTATTTGGGTGTTAAACCTACTGTATTCCAACTTCCGTATGGTTTATAAACTAATTTACTAGCCATAGATGCATTGAAATAAGCAAACAACACACGAAAAACAGAATCTGTCAACAACAGAACAGTCTGTAGCAATCTGTAACTAACGCAAACTTGTGGAACTCTAAAAATCCTACCAAAATAGGAAGTCCTGGACAATTTGTTTATTGAACAGCAGCAAAAATAATCAATGCAAAATCACGTTCCTGTGATTTAACAAAATTATATTCGTGCGCACAAAGTTTCTGTTTTCAGCAGAATCAAATCAACTATCATCGTAGGTTATCCTATAGGTTCTACTTGGCACAAACACTAATTAAAAGATTAAAACACATCTAACCAGAAGGTAGATGCAAGATTTATTACTAAACAGGAGCAAAAACAAAAAAACATAAAGAAAAATTGGGTTGCCTCCTAACTAGCGCTATCGTTTAACGCCCCTAGCTAGGCATAAAAGCAAGGATAGATCTAACGAGTGTCATCTTTTGGCACTAAATTCATAAGTAGCACGCATGATAGATTCATAAGGTAATTTGACTTTCTTTCTTGGAAAGTGATCCATGCCTTTCTTTAATGGAAATTGAAATCTAATATTCCCTTCCTTCATATCAATAATCGCACCAATCGTTCTAAGGAAAGGTCTACCAAGAATAATAGGGCAAGAAAGATTGCAATCTATGTCAAGAACGATAAAATCTACGGGCACCAAATTTCTATTTGCAACAATAAGAACATCATTGATCCTTCCCATAGGATTTTTAATGGTGGAATCCGCAAGGTGCAAATTTAAAGAGCAATCATCAAGATCATGGAAACCTAGAATATCACATAAAGTTTTCGAAATCGTGGAAACACTAGCACCCAAATCACACAAAGCAAAACACTCATAATCTTTAATTCTAATCTTTATAGTAGGTTCCCACTCATCGTTAAGTTTTCTAGGTATAGAAACTTCCAAATTAAGTTTTTCATCATAAGATTGCATCAAGGCATCAACAATATGTTTGGTAAAAGCTTTGTTTTGACTATAAGCATGAGGAGAATTAACAACGGATTGCAACAAGGAAATACAACCTTTTAAAGAGCAATTATCCTAATCAAATTCCTTGAAATCCGAGATAGTGGGTTCAATGTTATTGGAACTTGAGGATTCTCCAATCTCACTTTTACCAAATTTAGCATTAAGATCTAAAGACTCCGAATTCTTGGGACGCCTTCTAGGCAAAGTTGATTCATCACCAGTCCCATAATCATCAAAATTCATATTGCAAAACATAGATATAATCGGAGACGCATCAATAACTTTAAGATCCTCATCATTATTTTCACGGAAACTAGAAGAACACACTTTTATAATTCTTTCTTTTTTAGCACGCAATCTAGCGGTTCTTTCCTTGCACTCGTCAATGGAAATTCTCATTACTTTGAGAGGCTCATTGATATCATGCTTAGGAGGAGAAGATCTAAGTTTAAGAGAATCAACATCAAGCGAAAGTCTATCAACGTTAGCCAAATCATCAACTTTGAGCAATTTTTCTTCAAGCAAAGCATTAAAATTCTTTTGAGAAATCATAAATTCTTTCACACTATTCTCAAAATCAGAGGGCATCTTATTAAAATTGCCATAAGAATTATTGTAGGAATTTCCATAATTATTAGAGGAATTACTAGGGAACGGTCTAGCATTAAAATTTCCTCTATAAGCATTGTTTCCAAAACTATTCCTACCAACAAAATTCACATCCATAGATTCATTATTATTCTCAATCAAGGAAGACAAAGGCATATATTGGGATCAAGAGGAGTATTTTTAGTAGCAAACATCTTCATAAGTCCATCCATCTTTCCACTCAAAACATTGATTTCTTCTATAGCATGCACTT
Organism: Triticum aestivum; assembly: GCF_018294505.1. Classification (NCBI taxonomy): domain Eukaryota; kingdom Viridiplantae; phylum Streptophyta; class Magnoliopsida; order Poales; family Poaceae; genus Triticum; species Triticum aestivum. The sequence goes on from NC_057807.1 coordinate 555,724,518, forward strand.
TTTTACTAAAGGATCTTTCGGTGTGCCTTTGAGAATAATTAGACATAATATTATCAAGAAGTTTTGTAGCATCTCCTAATGTGATTTCCATAAAGGTGCCTCCCGCGGCCGAATCTAAGAGATTTCTAGAAGCAAAGTTCAAACTGGCATAAAATTTTTGTATGATCATCCATAAATTCAAACCATGAGTAGGGCAATTGCGAAGCATCAATTTCATTCTTTCCCAAGATTGGGCAACATGCTCATGATCAAGTTGTTTAAAATTCATAATATCGTTCCTAAGAGTGATGATCTTAGCGGGAGGAAAATACTTAGAGATAAAAGCATCTTTGCACTTGTTCCAACAATCAATACTATTTTAGGCAAAGACGAAAACCAAACTTTAGCACGATCTCTAAGTGAAAACGGAAATAACTTGAATTTGACAATATTGTTATCTTTCTTATTTTGCATATCACACAAATCAACAAAATTGTTTAGATGAGTAGCGGCATCTTCACTAGGATGGCCGGCAAATTGATCTTTCATAACAAGATTCAGCAAAGCAGTATTGATTTCACAAGACTCAACATCATTAAGAGGAGCAATCGGAGTACTAAGGAAATCATTATTATTGGTATTCGAGAAATCACACAATTTGGTATTATCTTGTGCCATGGCAACAAGTAATCCAACACACAAGCAAACAGAAAAAGGGCACACGAAAAGAGAGGAGGAGATTGGGAAAGAGAGGGCGAATAAAACGGCAAGGGTGAAGTGGGGGAGAGGAAAACGAGAGGCAAATGGCAAATAATGTAAATGCGAGGGAGATGGGTTTGTGATGGGTACTTGGTATGTCTTGACTTGAGCGAAGACCTCCCCGGCAACGGTGCCAGAAATCCTTCTTGCTACATCTTGAGCTTGCGTTGGTTTTCCTCGAAGAGGAGAGGGTGATGCAGCAAGTGTAGCGTAAGTATTTCCCTCAGTTTTGAGAACCAAGGTATCAATAGAGTAGGAGGCTCCTCAAAAGTCCCACGCACCTACACAAACAAACTGAGAACTCGCAACCAACGCAATAAAGGGGTTGTCAATCCCTTCACGGCCACTTGCGAAAGTGAGATCTAATAAAGATAGTAAGATAAGATAAATATATTTTTGGTATTTTATAATATAGATGCAAAAAGTAAAGATGCAAATAAAAGTAGATTGAAAGCAAATATGATAAGAGATAGACCCGGGGGCCATAGGTTTCACTAGAGGCTTCTCTCAAGATAGCATAAGTATTACAGTGGGTGAACAAATTACTGTCGAGCAATTGATAGAAAAGCGCATAGTTATGAGATTATCTAGGCATGATCATGTATATAGGCATCACGTCCATAACAAGTAGACCGACTCCTGCCTGCATCTACTACTATTACTCCACACATCGCCCGCTATCCAGCATGCATCTAGAGTATTAAGTTTATAAGAACAGAGAAAGACATTAAGGAAGATCACATGATGTAGAGGGATAAACTCATGCAATATGATATAAACCCCATCTTGTTATCCTCGATGGCAACAATACAATACGTGACTTGCAACCCTTTCTGTCACTGGGTAAGGACACCACAAGATTGAACCCAAAGCTAAGCACTTCTCGCATGGCAAGAAAGACCAATCTAGTAGGCCAAACCAAACTGATAATTCGAAGAGACTTGCAAAGATAACTCAATCATACATAAAAGAATTCAGAGAAGATTCAAATATTATTCATAGATAAACTTGATCATAAATCCACAATTCATCAGATCTCGACAAACACACCGCAAAAAGAGTTTACATTGAATAGATCTCCACAAGAGAGGGGGAGAACATTGTATTGAGATCCAAAAAGAGAGAAGAAGCCATCTAGCTAATAACTATGGACCCGTAGGTCTATGGTAAACTACTCACAACTCATCGGAGGGGAAAGGATGTTGATGTAGAGGCCCTCCGTGGTTGATTCCCCCTCCGGTAGAGTGCCGGTGAAGGCTCCAAGATGAGATCTCGCGGATACAGAAGGTTACGGCGGTGGAAATTGTGTCTCGTGGTGCCCCTGGATGTTTTTTTAGAACTACCTCTGGATGTTTTTGGGGTACGTAGGTATATATAGGAGGAAGAAGTATATCGGTGGTCGCCCGAGGGGCCCACAAGACAGGGGGAGCGCCCTATAGGGGGGGGGGGCGGCCTCCTATCTCGTGTCTTCCTCGGCTACTTCTTGACTTGCACTCCAAGCTCTCCGGATCATGTTTGTTCCAAAAATCACGCTCCCGAAGGTTTCATTCCATTTGGACTCCGTTTGATATTCCTTTTCTTTGAAATACTGAAATAGGCACAAAAACAGCAATATGGGCTGGGCCTCCGGTTAGTAGGTTAGTCCCAAAAAATGATATAAATGTGTAAAATAAAGCCCATAAACATCCAAAAGGGGTAATATAATAGCATGGAACAATCAAAAATTATAGATACATTGGAGACGTATCAATCCCACGGGGTTCCACGAGGTCCCCGCCGACTTTCACGCGCCCGTGCACCTGCCAGCGCATGCGCCTGCGCGTGCACTGACGCGCACGCCCGTGCCGGTGCCCGTGCACCTGCCAGCGCATGCGCCTGCGCGTGCACTGACATGCGTTCCCGTGCCAGTGCCCGTGCACACGAATGTATCCGCCGCGCCGTTGATAGTGCTTGTCCCCGCGTGGGTGCCAGTGCCCCCCTCAGTGGCATGGATGGCCGTCGTCGACCGCTTCCTTGCACCAACACCAGTCGCCTCCTCTTGCCAATTGACTCGCTCCGAAGTCCAGAATATTTTGGCCTTCCTTGAAGCTAGGCCAACGCCCAGGAGTACACCAACAACGGCGCTAGATGCCGCCGTCGCTGTCGGTCAGTGGCCCGACGACAACAGAGCATGACAGAGGAGCCGCCTCCCACCGCGAGACGCCCCCGCCGCCACCGCTTAATCTAAATTTGCCATGAAAAATGTTCGGATTGCCATGCTTAAAATCCGAACGTTTATCATTTCCGTTTATTTTATATCGATCGTCGTATAATTTGAAATCGGAGTCAGACTGAACGAAATCTATGGTTTGATCGATTGAATGTTCTGCTAGAGCCGTATCAAATTAAATATAAAACGTCATCAAGCCACATGTATTCCTTGTAATCCAACGACCTAGACTGCTTTAATGACGAACGCTCAACACGTTTAGCGTGCAGTTAATTTCATGCCGAAAATAGTGTTAATCACATAACAACACGCAAATAATATCCTAGTACTTAATATCCGCATGCACTTAATATACTTTAAAATTAACGTGCATTGCACGTACACACTGACTAGTGCTGCTAGTACGTGAAACTGGTGTCGTGACTTGTGAACGCGTCCAGATATGGTCAGCGGCAACATTGCCCGCGAGTTTTTCCTGTTTGCCCCTGCGTCTAAACGCAGAAGGGGAGGAGAGAGAGAGCACACATGGAACCTACCAGTAAGTGAAGGCGAATAGTACTAAAAATAATATTACATGTTATCCATTAATTAGGCTATGGTAATATAAAAACATTATGTGAACAAAGGGGGTGCAACAAACATTGCTATTCTACGTATGTTACCTATTGACGCACAACTTGAAGGCCCGGTCGCATGTTCGATCCTCGTCCTTTATTTTTTAACTTGTATATGGGTCCAAATTTGTTTCGTGACATGTGGGCCCCTCGGTGTGTAGTCTGTAGCACTTCAATTTGTGGGTCGAAATTTGTTCCATTCCAAGTGGACTATCGGTGTGTAGTTTTGTAGCTTATTTATAATAATTAAAGAGAACAACATAGTTTTTTCAATAATACCATGGTGCGACGTTGACCGAGAAAGGACGTGCGAGAGAGCGATGACCGAGCCAGAGGGAAATCAACTAGGGGAGTTGCGTGGGTTGCAACGGTGTTTGGAGTAGTTGTGGGCCGGATGCTACGAAAATATAATCTAAACCGACCGGAATAAATGCCTACACAAATTAATGCAAGGTTGGAGTGCCCCTCGCAATGTAAATATCTTCGGCTTTGCGAGGGATGGAGAGGTAGTAGCTTCAACGCGTGGAAGGTATGGTGTGAGAAAGCAAGGTCAATCGAGAGACATATAGATAGAGAGACAAAGTGAGTGTGGTCCGACATTCATTGAACAAATATATATGCTCTGGAGAGATATTGTCCGATTGAGCTTTTGGCAAGGGTGAGGGCTGTAAGATAGAGCTTGAGAGATGATCTAGTCATAGACGTGTAGATATATTTTGTGTGTGGGAGGAAGCAAGGTCAACTGATCACATAGGGTTGCCATGCAATCGGAAGAGTGAGATGGGTTGGAGAGAGTGACCTAGATAGACAATGTGCGTGAGAGAGTATACAATGTGAATAGGTCGAATTGGGCTCAAACATGATGATATATTGTTTTTGTCCGAGAAAGAGCGAGGTCAGTCGAGACATACAAAGAGAGAGAGAGAGATAGAGAGAGAGAGAGAGAGATTGAGTGAGCGTGGCCCACCATGAGGTCGAAAGAGTGGCGGCGGCTTGGATGGACTGACCTAGATAGACAATCTGCGTGAGAGAGTATAGAGTGTGTCGATCGAGACCCGAATAGGGAGATATATCATTTGTGTGTGAAAGAAAACGAGGTTAAACGAGACTCAGATAAAGAGAGTGAGATTGAGCGAGTGTGGCCTGCCGTGCGGAAGAAAGAGTGAGACAGTCTCGAGGGAGTGACCTAGATATACAACGTGCATGCGTGCGCACGAGAGGTTGGGGGGCTAGATAGGCAATGCATGTATTTAGCGCGAGAGGGTGAGAAGGAGAGGGGGAGAGAGAGAGAGATCTCGGCATGGGGTGCAATGGCGGGTGTGTGAGGTAAATACATTTGGTAACATAGTGGAAAAGGGGGTTGAGTAGTTGAGAGACTTAGATATCGAAACATGGAGAGAAAGAATGAACATGTGTTGGAAACCAATAGCTTCCTAAGGTGGTTAGGAGAGGAAGATTGACCGATACAGGAAGTATGTAGCGTTTGTGCGGGGGGGGCTAAAAACAACATTTGAATGTACATAGTATGAGACTTAATATTGATGTTTCAATTCGGTGTACATTGTAAGATTTGAACCGAGGACCAGACATACGGGTAATTATTTCGAATTCGTGCCATACTAAGTTTCGAAAAGTTGACATTGACTCAATTTGTTGTGCTTTCTTGTAGGTCATATGTTTGAATCCATCCAAAAGTTTTCTCACTACCATGGTATTCATCATATACATATGAATTTGTATTAAAAAAGTAGTGTGGATACAGTGAAATGCGAAATCCACGTTAGAATTGGAGATCGCTACGTGACACACACTCTAATTCAAATAACTAACTACGTGACACACACTCTAATTCAAATAACTAATTATGTGACACACACTCTAATCCACGTTAGCGTGTGTACCATTTAGATTTTTTTTCAAATAACTCCTCATTAATTAATTTATAGTACTCCCTCTGTTCACTTCTATAAGACCTTGAAGACATTTCAGACAATGTGCAAAACAGTTCATTTTAAGTTGTCTGAAACGACTTACAAAAGTGAGCGGAGGGAGTATCTTGTTTCGAATGACTAATTATTGCAAGGAAAACACGGGCATGGTAATACATACAGATTCGTTTGCAAATGAAAGAAGATTCGTTTGCATTCTCAAATGTAGGGGCACCAGGCAGACCAGGGTCGTGTCGGGGTGGACGCTGCTTCAGTACCTTAAAGGCAACTGCCTTTGGGTCACTGACATGTGGGCCAGCCACCTGTTGGGCACACATGTCATGGACACAAAGGCAGGTGCCTTAAGGCACCGAAGCATAGTCCTGTCGGGGTGGTCGCGTGTGTCGGACGGACGCATAGCACCCAGCCACCCCCCCCCCAAAGGACGACGACAAAATAAGTTCGCGCTTCCACATTTCGGATTGAAATATCTGGCGGCCCCAATTCCATCCCTGCAAAATCTCTCTTCTCCACCGTCCCCTTCCGTGCCCAGATTGCTCAAATCCCTAATTCGCCGCCAACCCAAGCAAAGTTTGAATTGCCCCTCGTCTTGTCTCTTTCCCCACCGTTCCCCACCTCTGTGCCGGACGACAACGACAAAGACGATGGTCGCGCTTCACCACCGCACTGGAGCTACCTCATCTACGCCCTCGTCCACCGCACCGAATGGTCCACCAACAACGTTGGCCGCCACAACCGACGTGCCTCATAGACACCGAGTTCCACCACATCAGGTGCGCTTCACCGACGCCGTCTCCCAGCTCACTGGGGCTACTTCACCGAGCACATCGTTGCACCTCGGCCCCTCGAGGCCGTTGGGGCTTCACCAACGGTCTCATCCACCGCATCGTAGCGCTCCGCTGCCACTCAAGATCTGCATCCGTGTGCGGCCAGCCAATGCCAGCGCATCACCCTCAACGGCTCTGAAGTGACCCGCACTCTAGCTAGGCGAGCATGCCCAAACGCCGGCCCGAAATAGGTATCCACACCTCACTCCCTTGTGCACTGTTCCGACGATGTTTGGATATCCTTTCACTGCTCTCTTAGCTTACACGCCTATGCAACTCTGACTTTAACTCTTATTTCTTCTGGAGATATCATCCAAAACAAGCAAATCCATTTTTAGCGAAGCATGACGGCGCTACGGGATCTGGTACACATCCTGCACACTCGTATAACCTTGTAAGTATCTATCCTCCGGTACAACATCAAGGTCGATTCCTCTTATTTGATCAACCATTCGCCGTGTCAAAAATGCAGAGGGGGATGCAAGGAGCACAAGGCCTGCACATCCAAGCAAGTGGTAACATGGACTTGTACATGGAACATACCAAGCGCAAGCAGAGCTGCAGTGAGCATATACAACAAGCTAGCGTAAGTCCCTGCATTTCATTTAATTCGTACTGGCATTCGTGTATGATTTGTGTGCAGTGGCTGATCCACAAATTCAAGTTACTAGGGGCGAACATTTAACTTAAAAAATACGAAGGCACTTGCACTCCGGAAATCAACATAACTTGAGAAATGTGAAGCTACATGCACTTTGAAAATCAGCTAATGATCCAAAGTAGTTCAGCTTATAAACACTAAATGATGCAAGCACTAAAAAACACAAAATGCAACGTGGTGTACAAGGACTACAAACATGGTCTGTACGTGCTTGAATTATTCGTTCTCTGGCTGAAAATATCAAAGTGTAATTGCACGTATAACCAGTGCGCAAACTGCATATCAATATATCTATCCTGCACAAGTATGCCAATAGTTTCAAATGACAGATTAGAAAAGTATTTATGCTATGTTGTCATGATACGGGGACTTTCTGGTAGATGGCCTCGACGTTTCCTCAAGCTATGAAAATGCACTATAATTTTCTTGTCATCGATGCCTGCAAATCTCTGTCTCTCTCAACATAGTAGATCATCATTAGACACTAAATCCTTCAATGAGCTTGCAAAATGCTTGCATTAGATCCCTCATTAGACACTATATGTTCATCACCAGGAGCATGTAAAATGTTTGCATCAAATCCTTCATTAGTAGTCTGTTCATTAGACACTTCAGGCTCAAGAACAACATGAGCTTGTATGTTTGCACCAGAAACTTGATTAGATACATCAGATTCAGTCAGTTCAGTATTGATTGGGGGAGTTATAAAATAAGTAGAAATTGGTTTCATTTTCTCACAGATTCCCTACATACAAGCAGTTTTACAACACCGTCAGGTTTAACTATTGGCCAGAAATTGAAGAGTTGAATTAGATATAATCAGGGCTGTGATGTACCTGCTCGTTGCGCATGCTACTCTTGCAAGCTACGAATGTCCGTTTGTGCAAGCTCGATGCCATGCCCGTGCTGCCGCTGCTACCTCCCATGCAGGCTACACCCAGGGTTGGATCTTCATCTTCTTGTCCTTCCGTTCTCTTGAAGCCCGACGACCGCCCTCCAACGAGGGCGCGAGGAAGTGCTGTGTCGGTCTGTCCAGCGGCGGCTAGGTTAGGAACGAACCAGACTGGAGGCTGGAGCGAATGAATTGGGATTTTTCTTGCCGTTGATCGATATGGGAGGCGCTCGTTTGGGCCGCGGGCCTGCTATAGGGCCTGCCTTGCACTTATGTTATTGGCCCATCCAAATTGAAACAGTTTTCTTCATTTTTTACATTGCCTGCTCGTGCGTTGGGATGAACAAAACTAGCGTGGGCCAACCTGGATGACTCAAACTAGGTGCACACTTTCCAGCCACCTGAGGCGGCCGCCCATACCAGCCCCTATGGTGGCGTCGCCCCTTTTTGCGTGTATGATTGGATAGTGAAAAATATTCCAGTGGCGCTTTTGATTTACCCACAGAATGGTTGAATTACTTGTTTCTATGAAATGAGTTCGCCAATAATGTGAAGGATGCCGGTCTTTTCATCCTATTGTAGATTGCTTAGATCTCGATATGCCAAAAGTAATCACATGAAATATACCGTAAAAGCCAGTGTGATGTGTGTGGCTACAACTAGTCTGACTACACGTCCTCATATAACATATCAAGGACGCACCATCTTACCAGATTAACCATTCAACTTACCCATGCAGTGTGGGAAGAAAGAAGTATTGGGACTGCTTATCCAAGCAATTGATGCCATGGACTCCTTCGTACAACCTTGTAAGCGAAAAAGAAGTTGCAGTGTGCCTGTACAAAGAACTAGCGTAAGTTCAGTTACCTGCTTCTCAGAATTTTAGTTAGCCACTTATTGCAAAATTGTTCAATTACATTGCTTGGCTTAATTTAGTTTGCTACTGATTACATAATGCCATAGCCTATTAATCATATTATAGACTGCGCCTATCTATGTGTTTGATACTTACTGTTAAGAATTACCTATTTGCCTTAACTTAAATATCTACTTGTTTATTTAACTGCTTTGCTGCTGCAACAGCGGGTTACAATAATGTTAATAACTACTTTTCAGCATCCAATTGAAACTCTTTAGTTCCTTGTTTGTTTAACTGGTTTGCTGTTATAACTCCCAGTTGAGATGTTTTGCTAACTTCAACTTTTCTGGATCCAATCGGAACTTTAATGGCAAAACAGGTTAGCCCAAGATCAAAGAGCGAGGTCCCCATGGATGTTGCATCATCCCACAGCAGTGGCACCGGCCCAATCGTGCATTATGAATTGTCAACTGTTGATGCTCTAGAGGCTAAACTAGTGGTAGAAAGAGATTCAACTTATGCACTTAGAGATGAAGTTGACATGTTGAGGAAGCAAACAACACGATCACAAGCAGTACTCAAGATAACCATTAAATATTTGGTGGATTTCAAAACGAAGCAAGCTGAGACTGACCAGATTGTTAAGGTCCTGAAGGAAAAAAGGAAATTAAATTCCTACTTGGTAAATCATAGGTGAAATGTTATTTCCATCGTTGAATAACCTTTGTGTTGTCTATTCATGTAATCAATCAAACCATTTGTTTTAGAGATCATGTAATAATTGATTTTTTTGTTTTTTGGTTTGTAATTTTATTTGAGCACAAGTCTGTATTAATTGATAAGACTCAAAGACATTTCATTTGGATTGCTGTGCCAGACCTACAAATATGCCAATCGGGCTGAATGTGCATTCAGCAATAGTAGTAGTTGATACGTCTCCAACGTATCTATAATTTTTGATTGCTCCATGCTACTTTATCTACTGTTTTAGGCAATATTGGGCTTTATAATCCACTTTTATATTATTTTTGGGACTAAGCTATTAACCGGAGGCCCAACCCAGATTTGCTGTTTTATGTCTATTTCAGTGTTTCGAGGAAAAGGAATATCAGACGGAGTCAAAACGGAACGAAATCAACTGGAGAAGTTAATTTTGGAAGGAAACCAACCTGATGGGCTTGGAGTGCACGCCAGCAGAGTCCCGGGCTGCCCATGAGGGTGGAGGGCGCACCCCTCGGGCACGCCCCCCTACCTCGTGAGTAGCCCGGAGGTCCACCGACGTACCCCCTGCACCCATATATACCTACGTACCCTAAAACTTCCAGAACAGAAAATAGATCGGGAGTTCCGCTGCCGCAAGCCTCTGTAGCCACCAAAAACCAATCGGGGCCCTATTCCGGCACCCTGTCGGAGGGGGATCCCATCACCGGAGGCCATCTTTGTCATCCCGATGCTATCCATGACGAGAAGGGAGTAGTTCACCCTTGGGGCTGAGGGTATGTACCAGTAGCTATGTGTTTGATCTCTCTCTCTCGTGTTCTCTCTCGTGTTCCTCTATGGCACGATCTTGATGTATCCCGAGCTTTGCTATTGTAGTTGGATCTTATGATGTTTCTCCCCCTCTACTCTCTTGTGATGAATTGAGTTTCCCCTTTTGAAGTTATCTTACTGGATTGAGTCTTTTATGAACACTTGATGTATGTCTTGCGTGGGATAACCATGGTGACAATGGGTTATTCTATTGATCCACTTGATGATGTTTTGGTGATCAACTTGCGGGTTTCGTGACACTTGGGAACCTATGCATAGGGGTTGGCACACGTTCTTGACTCTCCGGTAGTAGCTTTGGGGCACTCTTTGAAGTACTTTTATGTTGGTTGGATGAATCTGAGATTGTGTGATGCATATCATATAATCATGCCCATGGATACTTGAGGTGACAATGGAGTATCCAGGTGACATTAGGGTTTTGGTTGATTTGTGTCTTAAGGTGTTATTCTAGTACGAACTCTTTTATAGATCGATCCGAAAGAATAGCTTTGTGGTGGTTTCGTACCCGACCATAATCTCTACGTTTGTTCTCCGCTATTAGTGGCTTGGAGTGACTCTTTGTTGAATATTGAGGGCTTGTCATATGTTCTATCTATGTTATTATTGTTGAGAGAACTTACACTAGTGAAAGTATGAACCCTAGGCCTTGTTTCTTACCATTGCAATACCGTTTACGCTCACTTTTACCGCTCTCTACCTTGCTGTTTTTATTATTTCAGATTACAAAAACCTATATCTACTATCTATTTTGCACTTGTATCTTCATCTCTTCGCCGAACTAGTGCACCTATACAATTTTCCATTGTATTGGGTGTGTTGGGGACACAAGAGACTCTTTGTTATTTGGTTGCAGGGTTGTTTGAGAGAGACCATCTTCATCCTACGCCTCCTACGGATTGATAAACCTTAGGTCATCCACTTGAGGGAAATTTGCTACTGTCCTACAAACCTGTGCACTTGCAGGCCCAACAACGTCTACAAGTAGAAGGTTGTGTAGTAGACATCAAGCTCTTTTCTGGCGCCGTTGCCGGGGAGGTTAGCGCTTGAAGGTATATCTTTAGATCTTGCAATCGAATCTTTTTGTTTCTTGTTTTAGCACTAGTCTAGTTTATAAAAGAAAACTACAAAAAAATGGAGTTGAGTTTGTCTCATACGCTTCATCTTTTTAATATCTTTCATGAGTATGATGGAAAGGATAATTGTGCTCAAGTGCTAGAAGAAGAAATCTATAGAATGTTTTTATATGATGAGCATGATTGCAATGTTGTTAGTATGAATTCCTTGAATATCCATGATGCTAATGATATGCAAAACCACAAGCTTGGGGAAGCTATGTTTGATGAATATGATATATTTTGTCCCCCAAGCTTTGATGAGCAAATTTACTATGATGAAAGCATGCCTCCTATCTATGATGATTATTGTGATGATACGTATGCTATAAAGAAGAAGTTTGCTTATGTGGAGAGTAGAAAATTTTCTATGCTTGTAGATCATGAAAAGAATGCTTTAGGTGCTGGTTATATTGTTTAATTCATTCATGATGCTACTGAAAATTATTATGAGGGAGGAACATATGCTTGTAGGAATTGCAATAATGTCAAGTTTCCTCTCTATGTGCTTAAAATTTTGAAGCTATGCTTGTTGTGCCATACTATGCTAGTTGATTATCGTTCCCATAAGTTGTTTGCTCACAAAATCCCTATGCATAGGAAGTGGGTTAGACTTAAATGTGCTAGTCATATGCTTCATGATGCTCCCTTTATGTTTCAATTCTTATCTTTTATGCGAGCATCATTGTCATCATCATGCCTAGCTAAAAGGCATTAAAGAAAAGCGCTTGTTGGGAGACAACCCAATATTTATCCTTACTGTTTTTGTGTGTACACATGATTATGCTACTGTAGTAATCATGTTTTATAGCTTTTTTTCAATAAAGTGCCAAGTAGAACCTTTGGGAAGACTTGGGTGAAGTTTATGTGATCTTGTTGTGAAAGACAGAAACTTTAGCGCTCACAAGATTAGCTGCCATTTTTTACTGGAGAGTGCTTTTAGGTTGATTCTTTTTGAAGACGATTAACAGACAAATTTCTCAGGTCCAGCAATTTATTTCATAATTTTTGGGGTTGCATAAGTATATGTTTTATACAGATTACTACAGACTGTTCTGTTTTTGACAGATTCTGTTTTCATTGTGTTGTTTGCTTATTTTGATGCATCTATGGCTAGTATTAAGTGGTATGAACCATAGAGAATTTAGAATACAGTAAATATTACACCAATATGAATTTATAATGAGTTCATTATAGTACCTAAGTGGTGGTTTTATGTTCTTATACTAACGGAGCTTACGAGTTTTGTTTTGAGTTTTGTGTGGTTGAAGTTTTCAAGTTTTGGGTAAGGATTCGATGGACTATGGAATAAGGAGTGTCAAGAGACTTTGGGATGCCCAAGGCACCCCAAGGTAATATTCAAGGACAACCAAGAGCCTAAGCTTGGGGATGCCCCGGAAGGCATCCCCTCTTTCGTCTTTGTTCATCGGTAACTTTACTTGGAGCTATATTTTTATTCACCACATGATATGTGTTTTGCTTGGAGCGTCATTTTATTTTGATTAGTGTTTGTTTGCTGGTAGTTATAATAGTGTTTTGCCTATTTAGTTTCAATAAAAAAGTCAAGGATAGCCTTTGCCATGCTTATTTTGCTAGTATGCATGTTGCTGTTTGAAAACAGAAAGTGTACCGCTGTTGCAGAAATTCTCTAGAAAAGTCAGAGCATGGTCTAACGTTGAATCTTTTTGCATATTGAGATCTGATAAATTTATTACAGTGGGAATTTTAGTTCATAATTTTTGGAGTCAGGGAAGTATTGATACTCTTGCATTCTTTACAGACTGTACTATTTTGGCAGATTGTTGTTCTGGTTGCATTGTTTGCATATGGTTGCTTGTTTAATGATTCTATTTGATGATAGGAGTATTAAATATGCAGAGGCATTTAGTATGCAATGTTGAATAATAATTTTAGTGATTTGTTACAGTAGAATATGATAAGGTTTTGCATTGGTTTATACTAACCTATCTCACTAGTTCTTGTTGAGTTGTTGTGAATGAAGCTTTTGATAAAAAGAGAAACCATGATATACGAGGAATTAAGGAGACACAAAAGTTCAAGCTTGGGGATGCCCAAGGCACCCCAAGATAATCTTTCAAGAAGTCTCAAGCATCTAAGCTTGGGGATGCCCCGGTAGGCATCCCACCTTTCTTCTTCAACAACTATCGGTTAGTATCGGTTGAGCCTAAGTTTTTGCTTCTTCACATGAGTTGTGCTATCCTTGCATTGTAGTTTTCTTTAGCTTTGCTTGCTGTTTGAATGAAGTATCAAGATCTGAAATCCTTTAATGAGAGAGAGCCATACATGTATTGGAATTTGTTAGAATACTCTATGTGCTTCACTTATATCTTTTGAGCTTGATAGTTTTGCTCATAGTACTTCACTTATATCTTTTGAGCGTGATAATTTTTGCTCTAGTACTTCACTTATATCTTTTAAGAGAATGGTGGTGGATTTGTTTTAAAGAAACTATTGATCTCTCATGCTTCACTTAGATTATTTTGAGAGTCTTTAATAGCATGGTAATTTGCTTAATGTTAATATACTTGGTGTCGTGGATTTGTCACGGCAGATGTCCTAGTGAAAGGACTTAGTCGTGGAGCCATCGCCACGGGTTTACTTGAAGGGGTTAAAAGCGGACACAAAGACACAAGGGTTTTATACTAGTTCGGCCCCTTCGATGAAGGTAAAGCCTACGTCTAGTTGTGATGGAATTGATGTGGTCTCGATGGCTAGGGAGCAAACAAGCTTCGCCCAGGCTCGAGTTGTCGTTGTCTGTCCTGAACCGCCGCTGGGTCGTCCCCTTATATACACGGGTGACGCTCGTCGGTCCATAGAGTCCCAACCGGTTCATATTCATATCCCGGTTGGTATCTCTCTATTCCTAACTTACAATACAAGTTATACATCAGGTCGGTTTACGGCTACAGATTCTAAACCGACTATAGGCCTTGGGCCTTCACCTGCTTATACCACTAATGAAGTTAACCCGGCCCAAGTAGGCCGGTTTACGCCTAGTGGTAATATCCCCAACATTTGGCCCCAGATTGATTTGAACCGGTTCATGTCAATCCTTCACAAAATTTTGTATCTTGGACATCTTCTGGTAATTGGTAAACCGCCATGTTGTCATCATTTCTGGTTGTTGTAAACCGGCATGACGTCATCATGAAATTTGTCATTTATAACGCCCTCTTTTAACGGCAGCTCCTGGGTCCGCGCGCTTGACCTAACTCTGTTGCCTTATAAATAAGACCGAAGGGTCATCTCCTTTCTTTTCCCCTCATCTCTTCTTCTTCGTCTTCCTCGCGTCGCCAGCCTCGGAGCTCCGCCGCCACCGTCGACCTCTGCTTCGTCTTGGGCCGCTGCATCAACCTGAGCACACCAGAGCACTGCGGTATCGTTCCGCATCTTCTCCATTCCCAGTAAGCTTTCTCCTCTTCTTGACCTAGATCTGTTCTTAGGGTTCCATGTTCGTGTTGTGTTCGTCACTTGCTCATACTTGTATTCTGACTCTTGGATGAATCTGTAAACTCCCGCTGTGTTCAGTAGTAATCTTTAAGCATCCGCCTGTTATTTCTTATCTAAGCCCATAGATCTCACGCACATACCCGCTCAATGGTTCACTTCCGTTCTGCCTTACTCTTCAGAATATTTTCTGTTTTTGTGAGCTCGCTGTAGATCCGTGGCTGTAATAAGATCTTGTGAAACCTGTTTCTGTATACCTAGTTGTCCATAGCTTCAATTTCTTCCGATGCTTAGGTCAGGCGGTTTAACTTATCATAGAAAAAAGTTACTAAACCGGTGTATACCATTAGTCCCTTGGTTGAACCGCCAGAATCCACATGATGCCACATTGTGGAAGACCGGTTTATCGTAGTTTAGATCAACACCTTCTTTTACCCAGCGTGTTCTTGAACCGGATCATCTATTTCTTGTAGATCTCACCATGGCCAAACAAGTGTATGAGTGCAATTGGGTCCCTTCTCGCGTCACGGAATCACAGTTGGACGATCTAGTCTTGATCGGCGCTTTAGACAGTAAAGATACGATCCACTGGAGGGTTCCTGGAAATGAATGTCCACCCACCCCCCAGGAAGGAGAGGTTGTGGTCTTTGCAGATCACTTGGCCCGGGGCTTCAAACCGCCCGGCTCTAAATTTTACCGGGATGTGTTAGCCAATTTTCAGCTCCGTCCACAGGATATTGGCCCCAACTCTGTTACCAATCTATGCCACTTTCAAGTGCTCTCTGAGGTATACTTTCAAGAGGAGCCTTCATTCGAATTGTTTAGAGACCTCTTTCATTTAAACCGTCGCACTGAATTCACCGATGGCCCCAACACTGAATTGGGCGGTATGGCTATTCAGAAGAGGAAGGAAATTACTTATCCCCACGTCAAACTCCATACTCACCCCAAGGAGTGGAATGCAACTTGGTTTTATTGCAAGGATACCTCTCCTGACAATGAAAATCCCTTGCCTGGTTTCTGTCTGGAACGGCTCAGCAACACGCACCCTTTTCCACAAAGACTAAGTGCCAAGGAAAGAATTAAATACACTCCGCAACTGTCCAAGCTCCGAGCTTTTATGGCCAACGGCTTAACGGGAATAGATCTTGCACGCTGTTGGATATCATGGAGCATACTGCCTCTGAGCCGGCGCTCCAATTTGATGTGCAAGTATACTGATAGTGTCGATGACCCACTCCGACACACTAAAATCCAACTCCCCGATGACGAAGTCAAAGAATCTGTGAAAAAGATGCTGAATGAACCGGAGCACCTCTGTGCTCAAACCGGTCTGCCTCCTTACTGCACCACCAACAAACCGCCAGCGGTAATATTTTAATTGCTCTATTGTTGAACCGGTTACTGCTTTATATGTTTGACATTTAATTACTGCTGATCCAGGGCGATAATCCGTTTTGGAGCAAGAAACTTCCTCAAGACAAAACGGAGAAAGCAGGGCGGCCAATCCGTCCCAAGACCAAGGTTATTAAGAAGCCAGCTCATAAGAGGAAAACCACCACTTCATCTGACCCAGCTATTGATGATGATGTGGGTAACCCGGACCTTGAGGTAGAACTTGACTCGCTTGGCTTATTTTTTACACGCCTTATTGATGATGATGCTTGTCAGGATGACGCTGAAGCCAGCAATGTGGAATTCGCTGAGGTAATTATTCTCTCTTCCGATTCAGAAATCTTGCCTTCGCCAAAACTTCGACATGCAAACCGGAAAGTTAAATTTTCTCATCCTCTTGCTTATTTGGATCCTAAATTTCATATGAAGATTCAGCAACATGAAGTTCGCCGCACAACCCGGCACAGTGGCCAGGTAGTTACCTCCACCGGTTTACCAAACAGTACGGTTTGAAAACGCCGCTCCGAGGTCTCTGACCTTTTTGTTGATTTACATCCTAAAGCGGGTTTCTTCCGTCAACCTCTTAACCCATCCGACTCCAATTATCAGGTTACTTCTCATTCATCTTCTGGTGAATCGTCGACCACTCAGCTGCCACCGTTAAAAACGGTTCTTGGGTAAGCTAAGCTGAACATATGCTTCCAGTACACTGTGTAATAGCTTATGCTTTTCCTTGACTCTTTGGTTTTCTTTCAAGGCCAAACCTAAACCGAGCAAGAAAGCCCGCCTGGATAAAGCGGCCGAAGAGGATGTAGCCCAAGAACATGACAAAACGCCAGATCTTGAGGCATTTGCTCCTGAGGATATTCCCAATGACCCTCCTTTACAAGACGATGCTATTCCCGAAGAGAGGCCTATTAATACTTCAGTCTCTGCTGACCCGCCTGTCAGCTCCGTCCGGATTGAGAAATCCCACAGTCCTGTTGACAAACCGATCACACTAACACAAACCGGCGAGTCCGAAGATGATGATGTTGTGATTACCGGTGTAGGCTGCTTTGAACCCGGGAATCCTATCACCTTAACCAAGCATACCATAAAAGAGGATTTTTTTGCTCTGAATAAAGGAAAATGGGATGTTGAACTGGAGACATATGCTGCTCTGAGCACCCAAGATCTTCATTCCGGCTATCTAAACCGGCTTTATACTAGCCGTGACTGTGAAGCTGGTCTGGTAAAAATGATGAGGGATAAATTTGAGGTAACTTACTTCTTTATTGCCTGCCTTTGTACCAATCCTCCTAGCCCCCAAGGGTCGGTTTGTAGCTTTCGTCAAACCGGGACTTGAATATGATCCTCAACACTTTTGAAATCCATTAATATAGCCCCCAAGGGCCGGTTTAACTTTAGCAGAATTAGACCGGGGCTTGGACAGAAAAACTATCCTTAGAACATAATTTGATCAAATAGCCATTAGCCCCCAAGTGCCAAGTTGAATACATGTATTGAGCTTGGGACTTCGCAATCTAATAACTTGATGAAAATTGAAGGTGCATTAGCCCCCAAGTATCAGGCGTATAACTTTGTTTATGTAGTTGATACTTCAATTTCTTTGGACCGTTTGTTGAAAGCTAAATGTTGTCTGTATGCACGCTGAGGTGAGAATCAAAGAGGACCGGATTGCCGATTTGCAGGAGGCCTTGAAAACCCAACAGGCTGAAACAGACAAGGCAAAGGAAGAACTAACCAGCGCCTTGAGCACCACTGAATAGCTGAAAAAGGGCTTCAAGAAAGAGCGGGCTGACTGGGCCACTGAGAAGGCCATTTTAACCAAAAGAGCGGAAAATGCTGAAGCTGCCCTTAAACCGGTGTTGGATGAACTTACGGCCGTAAAGCAGCAAATACACTCCATGACCGCTGCAATCTTTGGTAAGCTCCTTTTAACTTCTGTGATACTTTGAACCTGTTGTAATATAAATCCGGTGTGAGACCGTCCCTGTATTGTTGTAGGCACACGCATTGGGCACTTAGGAAACGATGTGCGGAAGAAACTGAAGGCTGCCTACACCTTAGTGGAACAATTATATACCGGAGCCCAGCGGATCATCACCACAGCCTCTCATAACAACCCGGCACCTTCTTTAATCCAGGACACTCTTAACAGGTTGTCGATGCTTCCGGCCCGGATGGAGGAGCTGAAGAAATCTGCTGCTCGAACCGGAGCTATTAACGCTTTGATCCGGGCAAAGGCATGGGTGCCAGATTTCGACCCTGTGGAAGCATCTCAAGGCTATCCCAGCCTGAAGGAAGATGGCTCTGAATTTAACGAAGAGGATTTAAGGGCAATAAACCGTGCAGTGCGCCCTCTGGCTTGTCAGCTAGCTGAAGAGGCAGACTTGACGCATTATCAAGCACAATACAATGACCAGAACAAGCGAGTGCCTGCCCCAACTCTTGAAGCGGAGAATCTGATCCCTCCAATCCGTAAGCACACTTACGCTCCTGATATTGAACCGTCTTCCCTAATCCATGAAGAGGCTGTTTTCCAAGCTTTAATGGGAATCGACTGGACCACTGTTGATTTCCAGCCAATGGGTAGAGACGAGGAAGCTGAAGTGGCGGATGATGAGGAGCAGGCTTGAACCGGAAGCCGGTTTGGATAGCTGTCTTTGGCATCTTTCCAAAAGAACAACGATCTTATTTGGGCACCGTGCTGCCTTGTAATAGAATAGTTAATACTTCTGCCTTGAATATGCCTTCGCGCATAAGTACTGAAGCTTTTGTTCGAAAAACTTCAATTCATATTTCCTGCCATGTCTGGGCATGAAGCTGGCTTAGCCAAGCTTGAAGCGGAGGTTTTATAAACCATTACCGTCAATAAGGGGGGAGAAAACAGCTCCCGTAAAAGAAAAGGTAAACCGGGCATACTTCTCCGGATTAAAGGGAAATCAAATCCATCGGCTGAACCGGAAAAAGGGTGTTTGCTGACATAAAAGAAATCCAACAAAAACAAAGAACAAACAAACCATGAAAATAACATGGAAGCAAAGGCAATGATAAAAACCATTTGCAAAAATATGCTATACTGAGCTGATCAGATGGTGTTACCATGGTCGGACAGGACCAAGCCCCCAATAGGAGTGACAATGATTCAAGTCAGCCAGGTCCCCAAATGATTCGTGGCATATATGCCAGATCAAGAGGCGTGGCAATGGTTCGGGTTCGACCAAGCCCCCAAGTGATTTTGTGGCCTTAGGCCGATCAAGAGGCGTGACTGGTTCAGACGTGACCATGTCCCCAAGTGATCTGGTGGCTGTCGCCTATCAAAAGGTGTCGCGTTGGTTCGGACACGACCAAGGCCCCAAGTGATATATAAAAAGCAAATGTCAAGGGGAAAACCGGAGGCCGCTTTAAAAACAGAACCACTCCAGGTAACCACGCATGATAAGAAAGACAGAGACCCCGCTTTAGCTGAGGCTCCGGTTTTATTATATCAAAGATAATATATACACTGTCATGATATGTACATAGATAGAGCCGATGGCTCAAGTGTAGTAAGGCCGAAGATGAGCTATATTCCACGGCCTGTTGGTCTCCTCCTCTGATGTACGTGAGTCTTTATGCTCTCGAATATCCATCAGATAGTACGACCCGTTGTGCAAATTCTTGCTGACCACGAAAGGTCCCTCCCAAGGTGGGGATAACTTGTGCATATCCGTCTGATCTTGGATGAGTCGAAGCACCAAATCTCCTTCTTGAAAAGTTCTGGTTCTAACCCGGCGACTGTGATAGCGACGAAGATCTTGCTGGTAAATCGCCGAACGGGCAGCCGCTATATCACGCTCCTCGTCCAATAGGTCCAAAGCGTCTTGCCGTGCTGTCTCATTGTCCGCTTCAACATAAGCTGCCACACGAGGCGAATCGTGCCGGATATCACTAGGGAGAACTGCCTCTGCTCCATAGACCATGAAAAATGGTGTGTATCCTGTGGACCGGTTTGGCGTAGTATTGATACTCCATAACACAGATGGTAGCTCTTCAACCCAACATCCTGGTGTTCTTTGCAATGGGACCATAAGCCGGGGTTTGATGCCTCGCAAGATTTCTTGATTAGCTCGTTCTGCCTGTCCATTGGACTGGGGGTGTGCCACTGACGACACGTCAAGTCGGATGTGCTCACGTTCACAGAACTCCTTCATAGCGCCCTTGGATAAATTGGTACCATTGTCAGTAATGATACTGTGTGGAAAACCAAACCGGAAAATCACCTTTTTGATGAACTGCACCGCTGTTGCTGCATCACACTTGCTGACAGGCTCCGCTTCAACCCACTTGGTAAATTTGTCAACTGCCACCAAAAGGTGGGTTTTCTTATCCTTGGATCTTTTAAAAGGTCCGACCATATCCAGCCCCCAAGTTGCAAACGGCCACGTTATTGGGATCATCCTCAATTCTTGAGCCGGCACATGAGCACGCCTTGAAAATTTCTGACATCCATCACACCGTTTAACCAAGTCCTCCGCGTCAGCATGCGCTGTCAACCAGTAGAACCCGTGACGAAACGCCTTTGCCACCAGAGACTTTGAACCGGCGTGATGTCCACAATCCCCTTCATGGATTTCTCTTAATATTTCACAGCCTTCCTCAGGAGAAACACAACGTTGAAACGCCCCTGATACACTGCAATGATGCAATTCACCATTGACAATCGTCATAGACTTGGATCGCCGGACTATCTGCCTGGCTAGAATCTCATCCTCTGGTAACTCCCCCCGGTTCATGTACGTAAGATAAGGAACCGTCCAATCCGGAATAGCATGCAGTGCTGCCACCAATTGAGCCTCTGGATCAGGAATAGCCAAATCCGCTTCACCTGGGAGCTGGACTGACGGGTTGTGCAACACGTCCAGAAAGACATTAGGCGGGACCGGTTTGCGCTGAGAACCCAACCGGCTTAAAGCGTCCGCCGCTTCATTCTTCCGACGGTCCACATGATCCACTTGATAACCCTTGAAACAACCCGCAATATTATCCACTTCCCGACGATATGCAGCCATGAGCGGGTCCTTAGAATCCCAAGTGCCAGACACCTGTTGAGCCACGAGGTCCGAGTCACCGAAGCACTTAACCCGGCTTAAGTTCATCTCTTTAGCCATCCGGAGACCATGGAGCAAGGCTTCGTACTCAGCTGCATTATTAGTACAAGGGAACATTAAGCGGAGAACATAACAAAACTTATCACCTCGTGGGGAAGTTAATACGACTCCAGCCCCCGAGCCTTCCAGTTGCCTGGATCCATCAAAATGAATAGTCCAATATGTGTGATCCGGCTTCTCCTCTGGTGCTTGTAACTCCGTCCAATCATTGATGAAATCAACAAGTGCTTGAGACTTCACCGCCGTCCGAGGTACATACTTCAGTCCGTGTGGCCCAAGCTCTATAGCCCACTTGGCAATCCGGCCAGTCGCCTCCCGGTTCTGTATGATGTCACCCAAGGGAGCTGAACTGACCACTGTGATGGGGTGCCCTTGAAAATACTGCTTCAACTTCCGACTGGCCATGAAAACACCATAGACCAGCTTCTGCCAATGCGGATACCTTTGCTTGGATTCAATAAGCACCTCGCTGATATAATAAACCGGCCGCTGAACCGGATACTCCTTGCCTGCCTCCTTGCGTTCCACCACAATAGCCACGCTAACTGCCCGAGCATTGGCTGCTACGTATAATAATAGTGGCTCCTTGTCGACCGGAGCTGCAAGAACAGGCGGATTGGCTAACTGCCGCTTCAAGTCCTCAAATGCTTCATCAGCAGTCGGACTCCAAATGAAATGGTCTGTCTTCCTCAGCATTTGGTACAAAGGAATGGCCTTTTCTCCGAGGCGGCTGATAAACCGGCTTAGTGCGGCGATTCGGCCCGCCAAGCGCTGAACATCATTGATGCACTTCGGTTTAGCCAGGGAGGTGATAGCTGTAATCTTCTCCGGATTAGCCTCAATTCCTCTATTAGACACCAGGAAACCTAGTAACTTGCCTGCCGGAACACCAAAGACACACTTGGCCGGATTAAGCATCATCTTGTAAACCCGCAAGTTGTCAAAGGTTTCCTTCAAGTCATCCACCAGCGTCTCCTTCTGCCTTGACTTTACTACAATATCATCCACATAGGCGTGCACATTGCGGCCGATCTGTTTATGCAGGCAATTCTGTACACACCGTTGATAGGTGGCTTGGGCACTCTTGAGTCCGAAGGGCATAGATACATAGCAGAAGGCTCCAAAGGGAGTAATAAACGCTGTTTTCTCCTGGTCCTTAACCGCCATTTTGATCTGATGATATCCAGAGTATGCATCCAAAAAACTCAAACGCTCACAACCCGCCGTGGCATCAATGATCTGGTCAATGCGGGGGAGGGCAAAAGGATCCGCTGGACAGGCCCTGTTAAGATCTGTGTAATCCACACACATACGCCAAGTGCCATTTTTCTTAAGAACCAGCACCGGATTAGCAAGCCACTCTGGATGGAACACCTCAATGATAAAGCCAGCTGCCAAAAGCCTGGCCACTTCCTCTCCAATGGCCTTTCGCCTTTCTTCGTTAAACCGGCGGAGGAATTGCTTCACCGGTTTATACCTAGGATCCACATTAAGAGTGTGCTCAGCGAGTTCCCTCGGTACACCTGGCATGTCGGATGGTTTCCATGCGAAGATGTCCCGATTCTCACGGATGAACTCGATGAGCGCGCTTTCCTATTTGGGATCCAAATTGGCACTGACAGTGAACTGCTTGGACGAATCGCCGGGCACGAAGTCAACAAGCTTGGTCTCAGCTGCCGATTTGAACTTCAGATCCGAATCATGCTCTGTAGTTGGCTTCTTCAAAGGAGTCATATCCGCTGGATCAACATTGTCCTTATAGTACTTCAACTCCTCCGTGGCACAGACCGACTCTGCATAAGCCGCATCACCTTCCTCACATTCCAAAGCGACCCTACGGCTCCCATGAACCGTTATTGTCCCCTTGTAACCCGGCATCTTGAGCTGCAAGTAGATATAACAAGGCCGCGCCATGAACTTGGCGTAAGCCGGCCGGCCAAACAAGGCATGATATGGGCTCCGGATCTTCACCACCTCAAATGTTAGTTTTTCCGACCGGGAGTCGTGCTCGTCCCCAAAAGCCACGTCCAGGGCTATCTTACCAACAGGATATGCAGATTTGCCAGGCACCACACCATGGAACACCGTATTAGACGGTCTGAGATCTTTGTCTGTTAAACCCATGCGACAGAATGTCTCATAGTATAGTATGTTAATACTGCTTCCTCCATCCATGAGTACCTTGGTGAATTTATAACCCCCCACCTGAGGGTCTACCACTAATGCTAGCTGGCCCGGATTATCAACCCGGGGCGGGTGATCCTCTCTGCTCCACACGATAGGCTGCTCCGACCAGCGCAAGTAACGTGGTAAGGCCGGTTCAACAGAATTCACCGCTCGCTTGTGGAGTTTTCGGTCGCGTTTATCCAAGCTAGTTGTGAAAACATGATATTGCCCATTGTTCAACTGTTTTGGCTGGCTCTGATAACCCGACTGCTGCTGCTGCTGCTGGCCGTTCTGATTATTCTGGTGATTGTGACCGCCCTGATTGCGACCTGAACCGGAAGCTCCATCGTGATCCGGCCCACGAAAACCGGATCCTGAACCGCCACCTGACCCGTGATCATACCGGAAGGCATTAGAGTTTTTAAACTCCTGCATGATATAACAATCCTTCCAAAGATGGTTAGCCGGCGCCTCCTTCGTCCCGTGCTTCGGGCAAGGCTGATTCATCAAATAACTCAAGCGGCTTGCGTTAGGATTGGGAGCCCCATTACGATTTGCCGCTTTACCTCTGCGCCGCTGCCCCCTGTCCTGTGCATTAGTGTTGGCCACAAAGTCCATGCTGCCATCCGCCTTGCGCTTGCCTCCGTTTCCATGACCCGCCGGTTTATACTGCTGCTGTTTGGAGTTGCTATTCTTCCTTCCCTTCCCTGCTTCATCATCATCAGTCTCGGGATCCTTGGTACTGTCCGAATCAGCATACTTCACTAGAGCGGCCATGAGGGTTCCCATGTCATTACAGAACCGCTTCATGCGTCCCAATTTCAATTTTAAAGGCTCAAACCGGCAGTTGCCTTCCAGGGTTAAGATCGCAGAGTCAGCATTAATCCTGTCGGACGAGTGCAAAATTTCCGAAACGCGGCGCACCCAATGGGTCGTTGATTCTCCTTCCCCCTGGACACAAGCCGCCAGGTCTACTATGGATTTGGGCTGCTTACACGTATCCTTGAAATTCTGGATAAACCGGGCCCGCAACTGGGCCCATGAGCCGACAGAATTGGGCGGTAGGCTCTTCAACCAGGTACGCGCCGTGCCTTCAAGCATCATGGTGAAGTATTTTGCACATGCGGTCTCATCCACGTCTAACATCTCCATGGCCATCTCATAACTCTCTATCCACGCTTCAGGGGATAAATCAGCGGTGTAATTCGGCACCTTGCGTGGACCCTTGAAATCTTTGGGCAGGCGCACATTGCGTAAAGCGGGGATTAAACAAGGCACTCCCAAAGCGGATGCGACTCCTGGTCCGGCGAAGGTGGTAGGGCGAACCGGTGTAAGTTGATCCGCATCATCCTGCGCTGCTAACTCGGCTTCCCTCCGTGCCCGGGCCCGGTCCACCACATCCTGAGCATCGCGAACACCGCCTGCCGGGCTATTGCCATGGGCTGCTTCACGGCCTCGCGCATTGCTCGATATGGCCGGTTCATCCATGCGCCTGCTATAGCTCCGGCTTGGACGGGGCGTAGAGTGAATCCGATCACGGCTGTACGAGTATGCTTCCTGGTGAATCAGCGCGGTCCGGAGAAGCTCCTTAACCCGGCGCGTCTCTATCGCTTGCGGAGAGTCCCCTTCGACTGGGATAGCCTCTAATCGCGCGGCAGCCGCAACAAGGTTGTCCATAGGATTAGAATAATGACCTGGGGGCGTCTGGACCGGCGGAAGAATCACAATGTTCTGCTGAGGAGGTTCCATTAGGCGAGGTTGGACCGTCCCCCCTGGTCCTGGTGCCTCAATCTGGTTTGTCTCCAGGTGCTGCGGCGGATTACTGGGTCCAGCTCCTGGAGTGTGAAAGAGATTCCGGGGATCAAACCCTAACGGCAGGCGTGATCTGTGCTTCCGCTTTAAGACCTCCTGTGATGCGTTCTGGTCAAGCATGAGCTTATAAGCCTGGGCGTCCAAAGCGGCCCGCTCTGCGGCCATCCTGTCTTTTTCTGCGGCCAGATCCGCTTTGGCTTGCACGATCTGCTCTCTCACCTTTGCAATTTCTGTATTATGGGCCTCCTGATCCGCCGGATTGTCCTCTGCCATGAGCGCGGCTAGTGTATCAAATAGATCAGATAGAACTTGAACCGGCGGGCGCACAAGGCCTCCTGCCCCTGCTGATCCGGAGAGCATTGCTGCGGCGGTCGAAGAGTGATTCGCCGCCTGTGTGCCGGCCATGAATATTCCAACCCGGTTGACCTGGCCTGGGGGGTCCGGAATACTGTCGCCATCGGAACAGCCCCTAACCTGGTCGTCTTGTAACTGGTATAGTGATTCGGTCTCTCCGGTCGAGGACTCGTCGCCGGAATAGACGACGGCCTCGCTACCGTGTTCTGACTCGTCCTCACGCCCTCCTCCGTGGATGACTCCAACGAAGGCACGCTTCACGGCCGGTTTAGCCTGGGTAGATCTCGCACGCTGAGCCGTCTCGACGAGGTCGATGCAGATGTCCGGCTCAGGCCCCGGCTCACCGATCTTGCCGATGAAAACGTGTATGCCACCAAAGGGGACCTGGTACCCGTACTCAATCAAATCGGCCTCGGGACCCCATCCTGCGTCGTCGATGTAGATCTTGCCACGACGACTCTTGGTCATCTGGCCCACAGCATAGCCTTCGAGTCCTTTGAGCTTGCCCTCCAAGATCGTCAAACCATCGTGCGATAGCCCCACGGTGGGCGCCAACTGTCGTGGATTTGTCACGGCAGATGTCCTAGTGAAAGGACTTAGTCATGGAGCCATCGCCACGGGTTTACTTGAAGGGGTTAAAGCGGACACAAAGACACGAGGGTTTTATACTAGTTCGGCCCCTTCGATGAAGGTAAAAGCCTACGTCTAGTTGTGATGGAATTTATGTGGTCTCGATGGCTAGGGAGCAAACAAGCTTCGCCCAGGCTCGAGTTGTCGTTGTCTGTCCTGAACCGCCGTCGGGTCGTCCCCTTATATACATGGGTGACGCCCGTCGGTCCATAGAGTCCCAACCGGTTCATATTCGTATCCCGGTTGGTATCTCTCTATTCCTAACTTACAATACAAGTTATACATCAGGTCGGTTTACGGCTACAGATTCTAAACCGACTATAGGCCTTGGGCCTTCACCTGCTTATACCACTAATGAAGTTAACCCGGCCCAAGTAGGCCGGTTTACGCCTAGTGGTAATATCCCCAACACTTGGTGTTCAAGATATGTGAAACTTTCTTTTAAGTGAATTGAATACTAAGATAAGTTTGATGCTTGATAATTGTTTTGAGATATGGAGGTGATAATATCAAAGTCGTGCTAGTTGGGTGATTATGAATTTGAGAAATACTTGTGTTGAAGTTTACAAGTCCCGTAGCATGCACGTATGGTTAAAGTTGTGTAACAAATTTGAAACATGAAGTGTACCTGGCTTGTGCATCCTTATGAGTGGCGGTCGGGGACAAGCGATGGTCTTTTCCTACCAATCTATCCCCCTAGGAGCATGCGCGTAGTACTTGATTTTTGATGAATTCTAAAATCTTTCAATAAGTATATGAGTTCTTTTGACTAATGTTGAGTCCATGGATTATACGCACTCTCACCTTTCCGCCATTGCTAGCCTCTTCGGTACCGTGCATTGCCCTTTCTCACCTTGAGAGTTGGTGCAAACTTCGCTGGTGCATCCAAACCCCGTGATACGATTCGCTCTATCACACATAAACCTCCTTATATCTTCCTCAAAACAGCCACCATACCTACCTATTATGGCATTTCCATAGCCATTCCGAGATATATTGCCATGCAACTTCCATCATCATCATCATGACATACATTACTTGTCATATTGCCATTGCATGATCATGTAGTTGACATCGTATTTGTGGCAAAGCCACCATGCATTATTTTTCATACATGTCACTCTTGATTCATTGCACCATCCCGGTACACCGCCGGAGGCATTCATATAGAGTCATATCTTGTTCTAAGTTTCGAGTTGTAATCCTTATGTTGTAATCAATAGAAGTGTGATGATCATCATTATTAGAGCATTGCCCAATCAAAAAAAGAAGAAGAGAAAGGCCAAAAAGAAAAAAAGAAAGGCCCAAAAAATAAAAAAAATAGATAAATAAAAAAAGAAAAGAAAAGGGCAATGCTACTATCTCTTTTCCACACTTGTGCTTCAAAGTAGCACCTTGTTCTTCATGTAGTGAGTCTCATATATTGTGCTTCAAAGTAGCACCTTGTTTTTCATGTAGTGAGTCTCATAAGTTGTCTTTTTATACTAGTGGGAATTTTTCATTATAGAACTTGGCTTGTATATTCCTACGATGGGCTTCCTCAAATGCCCTAGGTCTTCGTGAGCAAGCAAGTTGGATGCACACCCACTAGTTTTCTTTTGTTGAGCATTCATAGCTCTAGTGCATCCGTTGCATGGCAATCCCTACTCCTCATGTTGACATCAATTGATGGGCATCTCCATAGCCCGTTGATTATCCTCGTCAATGTGAGACTTTCTCATTTTTGTCTTCTCCACACAATCCCCATCATCATATTCTATTCCACCCATAGTACTATATCCATGGCTCACGCTCATGTATTGCGTGAAGGTTGAAAAAGTTTGAGATTATTTAAGTATGAAACAATTGCTTGGCTTGTCATCGGGGGTATAGAAGTTGGGAACATCTTTGTGTGACGAAAATGAAGCATAGCCTAACTATATGGTTTTGTAGGGATGAACTTTCTTTTGCCATGTTATTTTGAGAAGACATGATTTCTTTGATTAGTATGCTTGAAGTATTATTATTTTTGTGTCAATATGAACTTTTGTCTTGAATCTTTCGGATCTGAATATTCATGCCACAATTAAGAAGATTTACATTGAAATTATGCCAAAGTATCACTCCGCATCAAAAATTCTCTTTTTATCATTTACCTACTCGAGGACGAGCAGGAATTAAGCTTGGGGATGCTTGATACGTCTCCAACGTATCTATAATTTTTGATTGCTCCATGCTACTTTATCTACTATTTTAGGCAATATTGGGCTTTATTATCCACTTTTATATTATTTTTGGGACTAACCTATTAACCGGAGGCCCAACCTAGATTTGCTGTTTTATGCCTATTTCAGTGTTTCGAGGAAAAGGAATATCACTCGAAGTCAAAACGGAACGAAATCAACTGGAGAAGTTAATTTTGGAAGGAAACCAACCTGATGGGCTTGGAGTGCATGCCAGGGGAGTCCCGGTCTGCCCATGAGGGTGGAGGGCGTGCCCCCTATCTCGTGAGCAGCCCGGAGGTCCACCGACGTACCCCCTGCACCCATATATACCAACGTACCCTAAAACTTCCAGAACAGAAAATAGATCGGGAGTTCCACCGCCGCAAGCCTCTGTAGCCACCAAAAACCAATCGGGACCCTGTTCCGGCACCCTGCCGGAGGGGGATCCCATCACCGGAGACCATCTTCATCATCCCGGCACTATCCATGACGAGGAGGGAGTAGTTCACCCTCGGGGCTGAGGGTATGTACCGGTAGCTATGTGTTTGATCTCTCTCTCTCGTGTTCTCTCTTGTGTTCCTCTATGGCACGATCTTGATGTATCCCAAGCTTTGCTATTGTAGTTGGATCTTATGATGTTTCTCCCCCTCTACTCTCTTGTGATGAATTGAGTTTCCCCTTTTTAAGTTATCTTATCGGATTGAGTCTTTTATGAACACTTGATGTATGTCTTGCGTGGGATAACCGTGGTGACAATGGGTTATTCTATCGATCCACTTGATGTATGTTTTGGTGATCAACTTGCGGGTTTCGTGACACTTGGGAACCTATGCATAGGGGTTGGCACACGTTCTTGACTCTCCGGTAGTAGCTTTGGGGCACTCTTTGAAGTACTTTTATGTTGGTTGGATGAATCTGAGATTGTGTGATGCATATCGTATAATCATGCCGACGGATACTTGAGGTGACAATGGAGTATCTAGGTGACATTAGGGTTTTGGTTGATTTGTGCCTTAAGGTGTTATTCTAGTACGAACTCTTTTATAGACTGATCCGAAAGAATAGCTTTGTGGTGGTTTCGTACCTGACCATAATCTCTACGTTTGTTCTCCGCTATTAGTGGTTTTGGAGTGACTCTTTGTTGCATATCGAGGGCTTGTCATATGTTCTATCTATGTTATTATTGTTGAGAGAACTTACACTAGTGAAAGTATGAACCCTAGGCCTTGTTTCTTACCATTTGAATGCCATTTACGCTCACTTTTACCGCTCGCTACCTTGCTGTTTTTATTATTTCAGATTACAAAAACCTATATCTACTATCTATTTTGCACTTGTATCTTCATCTCTTCGCCAAACTAGTGCACCTATACAATTTGCCATTGTCTTGGGTGTGTTGGGGACACAAGAGACTCTTTGTTATTTGGTTGCAGGGTTGCTTGAGAGAGACCATCTTCATCCTACGCCTCCTACGGATTGATAAACCTTAGGTCATCCACTTGAGGGAAATTTGCTACTGTCCTACAAACATGTGCACTTGCAGGCCCAACAACGTCTACAAGAAGAAGGTTGTGTAGTAGACATCAGTAGTATAGATGGACCATAAGTGGCACGCATCGGAAAGGGCCAAGATGCTGGCTAAAAAAAGGATGTTGTTGTAACCAAAACAAGTACAACGGCCTGGCTTATGTATGTTAGTTGATATTATTGATCCATATACTCTATAAGTGTTTATATGTCTGTTAGTTCTGTACATTCTTGGTTGATTGACTCAATATTTGAATCTTGATACATCGCTTGTGTACTTATCTAAATGGGAGTACACATTATGCTGCGTGTGACATTTGAGGTGGACATGAAGTGTTCCAAATATTTGAATTCACCTTAAACTGGATTCTAGCTTCTGAATTTGAGTATCGCCATTTGTAAACCATATTCATATATGACAGTGGAATACATCTTTGTCGTCCTTTCGAAGATATATAAAAACACATAGAATGATTTATAAAGATTCATATAGGAATACAAAATGGATACGAGTTTAGTTGCCAGGGTAAACGTGGATGCTTATTGTCCCAAAATTCGAAAGAAGCGGCAAAATGTCCACTCCCACGTCGGCTGCCCGAAGATAAGTGTTTGGGAGATGAAAATTACTGCCTACCCATTACACGGACAATCCATCGGCCCGATTTCCACTGCTCTAAATAGGGGTAGGTTAGTAACTTCAATTAGACGTGACACGACCGCCTCTGAGCCTATTCCGACACGGTGGGCATCAAACATGGGCGGCAAAACACATTTGATTCAAGCTCGTCCGAAAGACCTCTGTTTCTCTCTCCATTCCCCATTCATACACGGTGGGCGTCAAAACAAACTCGACTCGGCCGAAATCGATGTAGGCAAATATTTTCAATAGGGGCAGGTTTGTAACTTCACTCAGACGTGACACAACCACCCTATATGTCAGCCCCGTTCATACACCGTGGGCGCCAACCACCCTCTCCTCGCCCGAAATCGATCTGGGCAAATATTGGCGAGATGTGAGATTACCGTCCTATCCCCAACCGACGAGACGTCCAAATTTTAAACGGGGGCTAAGTTCGTAACTTTCCCATATTTCAAACAGGCGCGTCCCAAAAACATGGTTCCCCGTACCTCTCCCTCCATTTTCCCATTCATACACCGTCCGCGCTAGAACACCCCATCCCCACACCAGCCTCCGTCCGCCACCCCATCCATCGCTGCCGTCCTCCACCACATCCATCGCCACCGTCCTCCACCATGCCAGAGCGCCTACCAAGACCGCGTCATTCACTACCAGAGATGGACGTTTCTCATTCACGGCGACAGACCAATATCCTTGCATCGCGTCCTCTCGCTTCATCAGCGCCATTGTCCTCTTTGCCGGGGCCGCTCACACGACCTTCTCTTCCACCGCAATGGGACTTATCCCCCAATGCACCCATCTACCGTCGCAGATCTGCTTCAACGCCATCGACAGCCATCGCACGACCGATGCCTACACGGCGCCGCAAGAGAGGTGGTACTTCATATCTCCTCAACTTTTTGATCTCAACTAGAAAATAGATCTTAACTTGGTTACTATACTTTCTTTTCAGCTCTTAGAATTTAGTTCTTAGTTCGAAGCAAACAATGGATGCTAAATATCATTTCTCCGGTTTGCAGCTTCAAATCTGCCATGGCACAACCATAATACGGTTTAATTGATCATGCTTAGGGTTTAATTGATCATGTTGGTTCCGTGGTGGTTTCTTTAATAGAAATCGGAGGGGAAACCCCTTTTGCTAAAAAAATATGCTTAGAGTTTCCCCCTTTTATGATCACTATACGATTAGAATACGTGCTTCGTGTCATAATAACACTGCTCCACCCATCAAGCTAAACAAGCTTAGTTGTTCAAATACGAATATGATATTATTAAAACAGAGTTGTTTAATTGGTTAGCTAAATGTTCCTAAATTACTTTCGAAAATGCATGTTCGCCGCTCGGGTATGTATCTCTATAGGGTGCCCACGGTGGGCCGGCCCACCCTGGGATTTTGGGTCATCCCAGGCCCCGATTCCCCTCTGTTCTGCTGTGCACTTCCGATCTCTACTCGCCCCCAGCCGCCTGCCTCGCCGGCGACTTGCCATCCCCGGACGGCATGACTCTAGGAGGAGACGCCGGACTAACAAGAGGCCAGGAGCCGCTCGCCCAACAGCGTCACCGCTGCCCGGGCGTGCCGCCGTGCCTACCTTCCCAGTCCGTTCAGGGCTCAGGCGTGCAACACCCACCAAGCCAACCCGATTTATCCTGAGATACGTCCTCAACACTCAGCAACCACTCCTCATCACCCATTTTCTAATTGATTCACTACTCATTAGGCAGGACTGTCATTAGGGTTTGTTGTGTGCTCAGTGCTACGTACACTTAATGGTTCAGATGTATTTCGGTAATCTTTAGTACCTCTAAAGTTCACAGGGTTTTCAAAATTCCGGCCCTCGGAACAGACACTAGTCATTTTGGATTGTTGGTCGTAGTGACATTGACCCAGATTACTACTGCAAGCTAGGTTTGTTGACAATTTTACTTGTCTTTCTTACTCATTCGATATAATATCCAATTATTCACATCGATTAGTTGCAAACAATAAGTGCTAGACAAACTTCTTCATTCAGATTTTGGACGGTCTCTTACTGCCGTTACAATTCTGCATACTTGTTCTAGTAAGCTCACAAGTAAATGATTGATTCACTACATCTATGCTTGCCTTGTCATATTTGTTGTCAATATTCTTTTAGGGTGGACCACCCTGTTTCTAAATACTGGAACCGTATACATGAGTGAATAGTATTTCTCTATGTGATCTCTTCCATCATGTGTGGGAAACGAATACTGCATTGTATAGAAAGAAAGTGTCATTTCCAGCTTTTACATAGGTTTCGATCTTTTACATGGAATACAATCTGCCTACTTGCTTTGTGTCGCACTACCAACACTCCACCCTTGAAGCTAAACATTATGCCACTCATAATTGCTTAGTTATGTTCAAATACGAATTTCATATGATTCTAATGTTCCTACTTCAGTTTTGAAATGTGTGCCTGCCTGTTATAGAGACATAAGGGGTTTGTATTTCTGTGTGTGGTCTGGTCAACACGGTTGGGGAGGTGAACTTTGCATATGCAGGGGTTTATAGGGAGACACTCTCCGAGTTGAATCTGCAATGCATTCCATAGATAATCTGACTACTTTTTATGTTTTCATGAATCTCAGATTCTGAACAGCATCATAATGATTATGAGCTTGCGCGCATGAAAAGAATAAAGCAGAACAATGCCATGGCTGTCAAACTTGGCATTAAGAGACTGAAATCAAGTCTGGATGCAATGCAATGCAAATGCTCTCCACCTATAGATTCATTCTCGGAATATGATCCTAACAGTGATTCTGAGCTAGAGGGAGACCTAAGTCAATGTAGCTCCCTAGTGGAGGAGTCAGAGGAAGATGCCCTATCTTATTCACCCATCAAGGTACTTGCTCTAACTTTCCAAGGTTACATTGCTCGCACATATCTTGCAACTGATGCTTTGCATTGCTTCTACTTTGTTGAACTGCCATTAGCTTAGTTTACACATCGTGTATGTGAATACGCCCTGCCTATCCATTTTCAGTACATATTCCATCTGTCATCATACCACATTTATCCATTCAAATGTTGTTCTTGTGTATCAGACGTTCAAAAGGAAGAGGGTGATTGCTGATCATGGAGGAGCACAAGGAAAGTATTTGGAAAAGGTAGTGGCACATGATAAATCAAATAGCCCATTAGGTGTAGTTGCAATATCACCTGACCCACAAAACACCCCAACTCTAGCAGACTCTAGCCCTACTACACTGGTCATTTCTGATGCCCCAACTCGGCAGACCCCAACTATAGCAAACAGTATGATTATGCCAGTTGACATAGCACCAGTTGTACGACGCAAAACTCCCATTCCAGCAAAGAGTACACCAAATCCAGTTGCCAAATCCTTTTTCGAACCAGAGAGAGCCCCAATTGCAGCAAATAGGACCCCTGTTCTATTTCTTCCCAGTTTAGAAGAGAAAGCTTATGTTGTTGTCAGGAACTTTGTGCGCATCTTTCCTTCATGGAAAGATTATACCGCAGACAAAGAACAATTTATAGTCTTCCTCCGCAACTTACGCGTAAGTAATGTACTAATCTTATTCATGGTCATTACTGCATATGTTTCTGCTGACAGACGACACAAGATTTCATTCTTTTAAATATGCGAGGAGCAAACTGGATTGTGATGACGAGCAAGGGTTGGTTGCGCTTTTCAAGCACTCATTGATGAAGTATCGTTCCTACCTGAGGCAAGCGCACTTCGATGGCAAGCCTCTGAACGAAATTTCTGTAAAGTCTCCGGTGCTACATTTATTTGATAGTGACTGGAATAATCTTGTTACACATTGGTCTCGGCTGCAGCGTAAGGTACTGTCTATGATATCACATCACAATTTTAACTACATTTCTGCATTTGCCTTAATGTCTCACTTGTACGAAAACTGTTAGCAGAAGAACATTCGTTCTCAAGGGACCACAGAATCTCGCAACTATACTGCACACTGCATTGCTCTTGTGAGTACCTCTTGCCCTGTATGACCATACTTACTTTCATAGCTGTTTGATTATGTAGCATCACTGCACATGTTAGCCTCGTAATCGTCCATTTGGTGGACATTATAAGATCCGTATGGACTCTTACATAAATTTAGAATCAACCCAATGCTTTTGAAGAGGTTTAGCTCTGCAGTCCTCTTGTAAGGACTGAACATGGTCTATTACTGTACTTACATTAACAGCTACTCCCTCCGTCCCATAATATAAGCATGTTTTGTACAGTACAACAGTGTTCAAAACACTCCTGTATTATGGGAAGAGGGATTGGTTCATTTTGTAGCATTCTGCATCTTATCTCCCTCGCCCACCATTTACTTAAAAAGATCAGATCTATATTTAATCTTACCAACAAGTAGAATACACAGACAATGCCAGTGCAGAAGGGTAGCCCATTTCTCTTGTCAGTACATTTTGTCCTGTAACGCTTGTACTTCCAGGGATTCGTAGTTGATTATGTAGCATCAATCTGCATCTTATCTTCATTATCCTCTATCCCTTCCAGTATTATCATATCTATAATTACTCTCTACAAAATGTAGAGTACAGGTAATGCTTATGAAGAAGATTCTCTGCTAAAATTCTTGAGTTATCCTTCCCTTGACATGGAGAAGGGCATTATAAAGCCGGTGTTAACTGTTAATGTAAGTCAGTCCTTCTAAAGCCTTTATCCTCAACTGCTGTTTAATTTGCTCATACTCCCTATCGTTTACTGCTGTTTAGTTTGCTGTTTCTACCAAAATGCATGTTCGCAAGAACCGTAAGTTCTAAGTTTTACTTGTAAACCAAATTCCTTATTCATACCATGCACATTACTTAATACTCCCGATATGTATGCTTGTTTTGTGGATCTATAATCCAGTGTGTGGTGAAGCTGCCCACGTTTGCACCTTGTCATCTCCTGTTTTATCTTACTGATGTGGCTGATGATATGAACAACAAGCCATGCACATTATCCAAAATAGATACAATGATTTTCTTTGCCCTTCATCTATGCTTGTTATGTTGACATGGTAATCCAGTAGTGTGGTGAAGCTCCCCGCATTATGAACAATGCCAAATTATGCTATTGATATTTTGAACTTACTCTTTATTTTCTAATTTGAAATTGGATAGAACTGACAGCACAGTTATCATCTTTGTTTATACACGTGCAAAACCTGTCACTCTCTGCTTTGTTTCAGGGTGATATGCCTGATGGCATGCACAAGTCTGCTGAAGGCTGTGAGACAAACCCAACATATATTGCAGCAAAGAAGGCAAAACATCTTGAAGATAGCGAGACAACCCCAAAGTCTTGTCTTGATGCAGTGTTCAAGTTACTTGAGACTAACAGTCAGACAAGCTCACAGAATTCGTTGTCTGAATCAGTTCGACTTCTGCAGTCCCAAGTTCTAGCAGAAAGGCATTCTACAACTCAACTTCGACTTGAAGTCCTATCTCTAAGAAAGATTGCGGAGAACACCAATGAGAACCTCATCGCTAAATAGCTACACCTGGAAGCTATGACCGACATGCTAGGCCGGTCTCACAGCCTTGCTCAGCAGCTTGCGCAACAGTTCCCCTGCAAGGCTAACCTTTCTTGAACTGTCTTGGAAGTGGTTCGGTTTAGTATTATTTTGTTACGCTGCAATGGTGCCCAGTTTTTGTAATTTGCTTCTTCGTTGCGCTTTATGATCACTGGTGGTGAACTTTGATGCCCAGTGGATGTAATATACCTTAAATCCTTTATTGTATAGTGTAGGTTTATTCTTAGTTACTATGCCGTAATTTCTTTATTGTATAGAGTAGGTTTGTTCTTCATTCCTACTAGTTACTGCCATCATTCGCTATCTGAAAAAAAATCAGATGTAGTCGATCGGGCCGAAATATTCGACTCTAACGGGACAGGTTTTTAGCGGGCCACAATTGGGCCGGCATGCGTCTTTCTTGGGCCTGAATGATTGGGGCCTTCACACATTGCGCCAGGCCCAAACTTACACCGGCCTATATTTTAGTTGGGCCTTTTGTCGACCCAACGCTTAGTTTGGCCCAGGTAGCGTTGGGACATTAACAGGCAGAATATTGTACTGGCCTGTTACGGCTGAGATGAAACCACGGGCCTTTAGCAGGCCAAAATGCATGTTGGGCCTCAATTTTCACTAGTCGTCAACGAGCCTTCAGCAGGCCGAAATGTAGACCGGGCCTTTTTGGGCCCAGTTAGCTCACGGGCTGTTACCAGGCCGAAACATATCTCGGGCCTTAGTTGGCCCACTGATATCATGGGCCTTTAAGAGGCCGAAAGCTTAGTACAAGCATCAACGGGCCAAATTACGCGACAGGCCTTTAACAGGCCCAAAGTCACGTTGGGCTTAACTATTGCCACCTTTAGCACGGGCCGTTAGTGGGCCCGATGTCCCGTCGGACCATATATGGCCCATGGGCAGCACGGGCCATTCCTAGGCCGAAAGTCACACCGGGCTGAAATGGGCCCATGTCTACATCAGGCCTCTAACAGGCCAAAAGTCACTGGGCTGTAGTTGGGCCCAAATATTTGGCGAACAATTAACGCGCCAGATCTGGCTTCGGGCCGCAAATGGGCCCAAATATTGGACGAACACTTCTACGACAGCACAGGTATGACTATCTTGATTCTGTCATAAAATCATCATGGATGTACATGCATGAAAGAAAACGCGACCTACTGTGACAAACACGTATCATCACAAAAGTGTATTTTTTTTGTAGTGTTGCCCTTTCTCACCTTGAGAGTTGGTGCAAACTTCGCCGGTGCATCCAAACCCCGTGATACGATACGCTCTATCACACATAAACCTCCTTATATCTTCCTCAAAAAAGCCACCATACCTACCTATTATGGTATTTCCATAGCCATTCCGAGATATATTGCCATGCAACTTTCCACCGTTCCGTTTATTATGACACGCTCCATCATTGTCATATTGGAGCATTGTCCCATGTGAGAAAAGGATGATAGAGACTATGATTCCCCCACAAGTCGGGATGAGACTCCGGACTTTATGAAAAATAAAAGAGGCCAAAGAAGCCCAAATAAAAAAAATGAGAGAAAAAGAGAGAAGGGACAATGTTACTATCCTTTTTCCACACTTGTGCTTCAAAGTAGCACCATGATCCTCATGATAGAGAGCCTCCTATGTTGTCACTTTCATATACTAGTGGGAATTTTTCATTATAGAACTTGGCTTGTATATTCAATGATGGGCTTCCTCAAATTGCCCTAGGTCTTCGTGAGCAAGCAAGTTGGATGCACACCCACTTAGTTTCTTTTTGATGAGCTTTCATACATTTATAGCTCTAGTGCATCCGTTGCATGGCAATCCCTACTCCTCGCATTGACATCAATTGATGGGCATCTCCATATAGCACGTTGATTAGCCGCGTCAATATGAGACTTTCTCCTTTTTGTCTTCTCACATAATCCCTATCATCATACTCTAATCCACCCAAAGTGCTATATCCATGGCTTACGCTCATGTATTGCGTGAGGGCTGAAAAAGCTGAAGCGCGTTAAAAAGTATGAACCAATTGCTTGGCTGAAACCGGGGTTGTGCATGATGGGAGCATTTTGTGTGATGAAAATGAAGCATAGCCTAACTATATGATTTTGTAGGGATAAGCTTTCTTTGGCT
The DNA here is from genome assembly GCF_018294505.1 of Triticum aestivum. Lineage (NCBI taxonomy): Eukaryota > Viridiplantae > Streptophyta > Magnoliopsida > Poales > Poaceae > Triticum > Triticum aestivum. The sequence continues at coordinate 555,762,950 of NC_057807.1, forward strand.
ATGTTATTTTGATAAGACATGATTACTTTGTTAGTATGCTTGAATTATTACTATTTTTATGTTAACATTAAACTTTTATCTTGAATCTTTTGGATCTGAACATTCATGCCACAATAAAAAAAATTACATTGAGAAATATGCTAGGTAGCATTCCACATCAAAAATTCTGTTTTTATCATTTACCTACTCGAGGACGAGCAGGAATTAAGCTTGGGGATGCTTGATACGTCTCCAACGTATCTATAATATTTTATTGTTCCATGCTATTATACTACGTGTTTTGGATGTTTAATGGGCTTTACTAAGCATTTTTATATTATTTTTGGGACTAACCTATTAACCAGAGGCCCAGCCCAAATTGCTGTTTTTTTGCCTATTTCAGCGTTTCGCAGAAAAGGAATATCAAATGGAGTCCAAACGGAATGAAACCTTCGGGAGAGTTATTTTTGGAACAAACGCAATCCAGGAGACTTGGAGTGGATGTCAAGAAAGAAACGAGGCGGCCACGAGGCAGGGAGGCGCACCCCAGGGGGTGGGCGCGCCCCCCACCCTCGTGGGCCCCTCGTGGCCCCCCTGACCGACTTCCTTCGCCTATATATACTCATATACCCTAAAAACATCCAGGAGCACCACGAAACCCTATTTCCACCACCGCAACCTTCTGTACCCGTGAGATCCCATCTTGGGGCCTTTTCCGGTGCTCCACCGGAGGGGGAATCAATCACGGAGGGCTTCTACATGAACACCATAGCCTCTCCGATGAAGTGTGAGTAGTTTACCATAGACCTTCGGGTCCATAGTTATTAGCTAGATGGCTTCTTCTCTCTCTTTGATTCTCAATACAAAGTTCTCCTTGATCTTCTTGGAGATCTATTCGATGTAATTCTTTTTATGGTGTGTTTGTCGAGATCCGATGAATTGTGGGTTTATGATCAAGATTATCTATGAACAATATTTGAATCTCCTCTGAATTATTTTATGTATGATTGGTTATCTTTGCAAGTCTCTTCGAATTATCAGTTTGGTTTGGCCTACTAGATTGATCTTTCTTGCAATGGGAGAAGTGCTTAGCTTTGGGTTCAATCTTGCGGTGTCCTTTCCCAGTGACAGCAGGGGCATCAAGGCACGTATTGTATTGTTGACATCGAGGATAAAAAGATGGGGTTTATATCATACTGCTTGAGTTTATCCCTCTACATCATGTCATCTTGCCTAATGCGTTACTCTGTTCTTATGAACTTAATACTCTAGATGCATGCTGAATAGCGGTCGATGTGTGGAGTAATAGTAGTAGATGCAGAATCGTTTTGATCTACTTGTCGCGGACGTGATGCCTATATACATGATCATGCCTAGATATTCTCATAACTATGCACTTTTTTATCAATTGCACGACAGTAATTTGTTCACCCACCGTAATTACTTATGCTATCTTGAGAGAAGCCACTAGTGAGACCTATGGCCTCGGGTCTATTTTCCATCATATAAGTTTCCGATCTACTTTATTTTGCAATCTTTACTTTCCAATCTATATCATAAAAATATTGAAAATATTTATCTTATTATTATCTCTATTAGATTCACTTTTGCAAGTAGCCGTGAAGGGATTGACAGCCCCTTTATCACGTTGGTTGCAAGGTTCTTATTTGTTTGTGTAGGTACGAGGGATTTGTGTGTAGCCTCCTACTGGATTGATACCTTGGTTCTTCAAAACTGAGGGAAATACTTACGCTACTTTGCTACATCACCCTTTCCTCTTCAAGGGAAAACCAACGCATGCTCAAGAGGTAGCATTGCGCCGACCCGCCAGCTTGTCACACCTAGTAGCCATGGTATGCTACAACTGCTTCATCGATCATATGACAGAGGATCATCCCCATCAACTCCATGTACACGTCGTCATATGCAGTCTCACCCAGTTGACACATACTGGCGAACAGAGAGCGAGCACCAAGCTGATCCACGCCCGACGTTCACGACCGGACAAGCTGCAACGACGGTGAGTCCATGAAATGGGACGGCACCGCGTTGACGTCGATGCAATACGACACGCGGCGGCGACGGCCGAGTACTACGGTTGGCGATTGAGTTGCTTGGCGACCTAGAAGTAGGGCGGCTGAAATTGCTCCGGCCAGGGCGCGTGTGCATGGACGGGGGCGGCGACGCTTGCCCGACCTCTTCCCATCATCTCCCCCCTGCCCGACCCCTGCCCTGTCCCCGCCCCTACTAGGGGCCCGCCTCTTGATCCTTTGTCTTCTTTTTGAGGCGGCGGGCTTCCTGTGTTGCCGAGTTGATCTTGTGTGGTGACCACCTTCTCTTGATCCTCCACCTCTGCCGGCTCCGGCAGCTCTTCATACGGGTCCAGGTGCGGCGAAAGGTGAAATCGCAGGAATTAGGGAGGAGGGGGGCAACGAACGGGAGCGGAGAGGGTGAGGAATGGGGTTTTGGCATAGAAATAGTGCGGACCGCTCCAAAAGCGCGGGCTCCGCTTCGTTTTTGATGGGTCGGGGTTGTCAGAGTCCAATGTGGCGGGGGTTCGGACTCCCGCAAAGCCCCTCCTAGTTTGTGTCCGATTTGCTGGTTTTTGGACAGCCTGGCGTGTCCACGGACAAATACAGAACCGTATTGGATAACAAACTGCGCCAGGACAACTCGGTTCGGATGTATGCTGGCAATTTAAAGGTCTTATAAAAAATGGAGTACATGTGTGGTTTGGGTAAAAAATATTTACTCAACAACTCATGGGTGGCAAGAGATAAAACTGAGGTTTCAGACTTTTCTATGTCAGCACTCAACAGATCATTTCAATGTGAGCTCATGTCCTTTTTTTTATTTGCTTCGAAGAAACGAAAAGTGCGAACAAGAGGGAGAGAAGAAGAGTACACCCCGAGGCAGAAAAGAAGAGGGGCTCACGACGCGCGACAGAAGAGGCGAGCGGCGGAAGGGGAGGGAGGGAATGCTCTCCACTCTCCAGCTTCCTGGTCTCAGGCCGTCGTCTTCGGCGCCCAGGTGAGTCCCAGCCTCCCAACCCATCCTTCCCATGCCAAGAATCCCCCATCCCGTAGGCACTTCGATGAGCGCCTCTGTGCTGCGCGTTCATCTCCGGTGCGATTTGGTCTGATTCGAGACCCCCGACTGAATGATTGACGGGCCTGCTCTTTGATTCGAGTCCCGTTTTCACCAGATTTTGGGGGGAATTTCGTGACGTCCGAGCTCTGCTTCCCTCTGCTCGCTCGTCTGGCGGCCTGTGGTTCTGAACTCCTGATTTGTGCGCGCGTTCGGTGGCTTGGAACTGCCGTCGCGGGTACACACGGTGTGTGTTTTGTTGATTTTTTGCTTGGAACTGCCATCGATGTCCTTGCATTTCTGCAAGATTTATACGGAGTGTTGTAAAGAGGTTCTGTTGACAATCTCCGCCCGCCCCCCTCTTTTTCTTGCTCACCAAAGCTGGGTTTCTTTTGGGGGCTGGCCATGTCTTCATGCGCTGTAAAGTTTACAGTGAAGAACCTTCAAGGTGAAAGTTTTGCGTCGCCTGCAGCCCTTGAAATCTTCGTGTTGGAATGCATCCCTCTTGGCTGGGAATTTTCCGTGAGTTCTGCTCAGTTTTTAGCCGCATTCGCAGAGTTCAAATGTTGCTTAATTTTTTGCAGAACCATGGCAAAGCTTCTGAAAGTCTGCTTCTCTTACTTTCTGGGTTTGATACTAGTCTGTATGGCGCATATCCCCGGATGGCCTGCTGAACTGTTCTTCGATTTCGGCCTGGCGTGCAAAACATTCTTGCGTGTACCGTATATTAGGTAGTGGAGTAGGATTACCCATCAGCATCTCTGCTAGTCTGCTGCCGCAGTCTTGATTGGTATTGTATACTTTCCTGGCAAACCATCAGCGAAGGAATGACAGAATCTTTTTGTTGCTTCCAACTGACCTTATCACACAACCTAGGTTCTTTACTGGACTGCCAGTAATCATTGGAAGCAACTTGCATGTGCTAGCTCTTATTGTAGGATGCATTGCTCGAGATTCTAACAATTGTTATGTAGTTTTTCTTGGTTTGAAGCTGTGAGTCATCTTTGTACTTTTACTTAAGTTTCAAGCAGAAGCAGCTTTGCTTGTTTAGCACAGTAACATTACAATATTCTGAAATCTGAATGCAGGTCTCAGGCCCTCTGATTAGAGGAAAGGAAAGGTTGGGTTATAATGGGTATTTCAGCCAAGTGGATTAAATCACTGGTTCGCATAAGAAAGCAGGAAAAGGGACGGAATTCAGAAACTCAAGAAAACGCACAAAATGCCGAGAGCAGTGAAGCTGTAAGTCATCGTATCCGCCTTGTGTTTTATAGTGTGTAATCATAATGAATGGCTGAACTATGAGGTGTGGACCTATGATTAGTTTGTTTGTCTTTTGTTTTTGTTTTCTTCTCTTATGAACACAGCTTGATAGGTGCGCATGCTTTTGGTTTTTGTCTTTCTATGGGGGATTTGGGAACATGACAAATCTTAACGAATGAACAAAACTGCAGAAGTGGATGGTGTACCAAATTTGGTTTGTCAGATGCCAAACAAGTGCTGTTGTTGGCATGTCTTTGTCATGGGCTTGCTGCTCAACAGCTCTGCTCCACTGTCAATAGTTCCAAAATCAGAGTTACTCTGCGTATGCCAGTGTTGTATCAACACTATAAAAAAAACATGCAGAAGGATAGGGCTGTCAAAAAACGGCTGGCTTCAACCTGTCTAACCGTGGTTCAAACTTTGATACTTATTTTTTTATTTTTTTCAATTGTCTGTAACAGACAGCTGGTTGATTTGTGCACCACTAGATGATTGCATTATCCTTTATTCTTTCAAGTAATGTTTTTATTTTATTTTGAGATATCTTATTTATTTTTAGTTCTCAAAGCATCAGTTTGTAAATTTGACCAAACTAAACTTCCAGCAACTGAAGGAGTTTGCATTTTATTTACATATAGCTGCTGTAAGAGTTCTGATACACTACTTATTTTATTTCTACTTAAATCAACCTTAAGTATGAGTGTGAATGTGTGATATGTATTATAGGCTGTCGTGCACCTCATACTATAGTGTTACTTTGCAAGCATGAATTCCTAATTAGCAGTGTACACTATTAAGGTTTTGATTTTTTTTGAATTCCCACTTGGCTTACAAGTCTTACTGCTCCACTTTTCGAATGATGATTTTGATAAATATTGTAGAGCTCTTCTGCTCGACAGCTACACAAAAGAAAGCATTCTGTGGATCCCGCATTAGAAGAACTTGCAGTACCTAGTGAAGCATCGACGGATGGCACCAACACCCAGTTCGGTTCGAATTCTATTTCATCAGAAAGTGCATCACGTGATGTGCATGTTTCTCAGACCGAAGAACTTCCTAGAGAAGGGGATTTGGCTGCAACAGTTATTCAGTCTGCATTTCGGGCATTCTTGGTATGCTATATCTTTGAGCTGCGTCGTGTTAAACAATGCATAGCATCATGTACTCTCTTTGGCACGTCGAGAAAGCAATGTAACCACTCATCATATAGTGAATGTGCCCATATTCATGTTTCTATTATTTATTTTATTAAACCCGGAGATTGTCAGCCAATACAAAGGTCAAGCGGTTATATACATTATTAAGAGAATCCAAGAAGAACATAAAAACAGAGATTTGTTGTTAGGGTTTCATAGTTAATTCTTCAATGACCAGGAAATGAAAAGTGAAAACAAATCTTTATCTCCTGAATTAAAATTATAAGTTGTCTAGATATGTAGTTATTTCTTATTCGTGTAATATTTTAGCTCATGGTTGCTAGCATCCATCATAGTTGGCTGGTTCTGACATCTTGATCTCTTATGTTGCTTCTATACATAATAGGCTAGGCGGGCTTTACGAGCACTCAAAGGTATAGTTCTACTCCAGGCCCTTGTGAGGGGCTATATTGTGAGAAAGCAGACAGCAGAAACACTTCAGTGTATGCATGAGTTGGTAAGAGCTGAAGCTCGTGTGAGAGCAAGGCAAGCCGGTGTTGCATTAGAAAACCAAGTGGCACGGAAAAAGGTCCCTGAGCAAGATGATTGTGAGAACCATGTTCGAGAAATTGAGGTAGGCCATCTAATCCCTTAGAAATAAATATGCTGCTCTATGTCCCTAACTCCCGATCTATCATTCAGTTACACAAACTACACTTGTCATGGAAGGAGAGAAACTGGGCATTAGAGTTTAGTTTTACAAATTCAGCATATTAAATTTAATTACAAGTGGTATGCTAAAGGATGGAAGTACACATGCTGTCACACTAAACACGGTTCATTGGCTGACCTGGATTGAACTTGGGTTAGGGACAAGAAAATATTTTATTTAAGGGTTGACTTGCTCCTAACCACCAACCATGTAATATTCGGTTATTGTGTATCTATCCCAGCTGTATGCCCTGAATGAATGCCATTTTTCTTCAACCCTTTGATATTTTGCCAATTAATGCAGCAATAATATATTCATTGCGATTAGACCTGTTGATCATTAACATTGTTTTGGTCACCAGTTTTTTTTTCTGAAATGGAAAATTAAGGCAGGTCATACATGGGTGGCATAATTTTGTTTATCAACTAGATGCTGTTTAAGGGATAACTTTGTTTACTTCTGCAACAACAAATGCAGGAAGGCTGGTGTGGCGGTATTGGTTCTGTGGCAGAAATGCAAGCTAAAGTACTGAAAAGGCAGGAAGCTGCTGCAAAACGCGAGAGAGCGATGGCGTATGCATTGACCCATCAGGTAATTTTGGAGGGTACCATACCAGAATACCTTAACTAATTGAAACTTGTTAACTGAGGTTAACTTGATGATCTAGAATCAAACTGTTGTTGAATGTACACTTGTTCATGATCCATTAGTCAGGTCTGGAAGTTAATGCCACAAGCAAGAAGTCAATTAGCAGATATGTTTCATGCTTGCTCTGCTAGTGAATTATTTAACAGTCTAGTGAAAAAGACGTCAATTGTTTCATAGTAAATATTTTTTTAGAAACCTATGATCTGACTAAACCCACTATTGTGGTATTTTACCAAACAGTAATCCCATATATCTAATGTGCTTATGTTTTTCACTGGGGGGTGTTCTTTTTTCACCGGGTGCTGCGTATGTTTATGAACATAAACAACTGGTATGGTTAAAGGCACTTCTCTTGGAGGTCTAGAAATTCAGATAATAAACTAGTAGAAAATAGAAAGATCATGTACACTCGCTCAATAGTCGAGAGAAAGGAGAAAGTATTGCTCTTCTTATTCTGACGAGGCTAGATTAAATGGTTTACATTAACTAGATATGGAAAGGGCAATTGTTACAATCAGAAAAAAAGTTACTCTTTTTTAGGGGATGTTCAGTAGCTAGTTTAACATAGGTAGCATTTAGTAACGATCTTAACATGTAGACGACGATTAGTGCTCATGCTGAAAATTCTGTAATAATTTTTTGTACATCTGTTAACCTCTCCGAAGTCATTAACTTATGTTATTCTCTTAATCAGCGGCAAGCTGGTTTAAGGCAGCAGAAACCTACAAATCTGCAAGGATCCGAACTTGATGATGACCACTGGGGATCAAACTGGGTAGAGAGATGGGTGGCTGCACGTCCATGGGAGAACAGGTTGCTTGACAATAATGCAAAAGAGAGCATGCCAGTGTGTGATGATAATCAGGATGAGGAAATAAAATCTCAGGTCACACCAAAGGGCAAAGCGCCAACTTCAAGCACTCCTCCTAATGGCCTGAGCAAGAAGAAAGGTGCAAGCCACAGGAAGTCATATTCGGATATTAATTTCACTTCATTTGGGCGATCGTCAAGTGTACTGCCTTCCACCTCTCTGGGAACATCCAAACAGAAGCCGAAACTGGAAGATGAGGTTTTTGAGGAAGTCAGCTCCCAGCCCACAGATATAGCTCCCTTGGCTGTGCACAATCAGAAAGAAAGGCGCGGGCAGCTGAATACCTCGGCCAAGAAACGCCTGTCCCTGCCGAATAACGGTAAAATGCACAATAATCACAATCCATCCAGCGTTTTCATCGTTTTCTTAGCATACATTCTTGAATCCTAGAAGTATTTCTGCCTTTTCTGCCATGCATTTCCATGCACCAGCAGTATATAATCCAGCCAGTTTTGATGTTTCTAACAGTCGGCGGGGGAGCAGCAAAGGGGACAACCAACAGGAATCCGATGAACCGATCGAGCAGTGCTAAGTCTGACCTGAAACCACGGGCGAACGCGCCCAACCAAGCCCGGAAGCAAGTCGAGTTGCAGGCCTGATTGCACATACTACCGTTCCCAATGTGACCTGGGCAGATCTGTTCCCTTTCGTTCCTGGTGTGTCGTTTCTCCAGCTGTGCAGGCTTCATCTCCGTACATAATTTTTTCGGTAAAAAGATTGTGCATCTAGGTTGACAGGCGTGTTTCGACATTCCCATTGTGCATGGTTGCGGGTTGCCGACTGTCATTGGTGTTGTTGCGTTGTCTATTCTTGATTTTGCTTATGTTTTGCCATCTTTGTATGCTCTTCTAACTGCTGAAACAAGTGATTGTGCTGTTGTGCAGTCTTAATTTTTCATTTCTGGTGACAAACATGTTCACTCCTTCATTTCATTTTGTTTTAAGCATTCTTGCATCTGATCAATGGCTCGTTGCCGATGAACATATCTTTTTGAGGTTAATGTGTTTTCATAATATATGTATATTCGATGGTAATTTACGAGCTTCTGCTGCAGTGCTGCTCTCTATGATTGAGGTTTCATGTGGATCCTCTGCTATTGCAAAGCACCGGCCTCTGCTTGTACTGTTGCATCGTTGGGTGGTAGAGTACAATCATGCAGGTGAAAAGCTGCAACTTTTGCTGGATTTGTGTATGATTGGAACACGAGGCTCAACCTGCGCTTCCTTTGTTCGCCTCCCCTTCATCACGTGGTGTGCCATGAGGCTGCTCAGCGTTTTACCGCGGTACAAAAGATGATGCATATGATGATACTAGCAGCAGCAGGCGGCAGCTTATCGTCGCATGTGGCGCTGTTGCATGCATGAATGTGCAGTTACGGTGTGCCAATGAATTAACGTTGTTGCAGGACTTGCAACCTATCTAGCGGACACGCCAGTCCACAGCTCATGTGGGACTGCAGCTTCATGGTCCTGCACGCTGTAATACTAAGAACATCTCCAACAGGCACACAAAAACTGCTCCGCGCATTAAAATTCGGATTTTTTGGGTGTCGGACAGCTCCAGCAGAAACTGTAAAATAGTGCGCGCGCAAAAAAGGATTGGGCATGCGCTAAAAAGCTCTATCAGAAGCTGCAAATTTGAAACTCCATGGGCACTAGCACCCACGGTTTTATTGATATAGAAGAAGCATCCCTCATGAGAATTCCAGAAATTCGTCCCCGACGTGGATCGAACTCCACGTCGGGGACGAATTTCTGGAATTCTCATGAGGGATGCTTCTTCTATATCAATAAAACCGTGGGTGCTAGTGCCCATGGAGTTTCATTTTTTTTTCTTTTTTTTTAGAAGCTGCAAATTTGAGACGCCGGATTACACGCGCTTCACAATTTGCACTACGTGTTTTTTTGGGCGCACGTTTTTGGGCATCTGCTAAACCAATGTTGGGTCTGGTGCGCTAAAAGTGCTACAATGACACGCTAAAACTATTTTAGCGCGCGAAATTTTTATGCGCCTGTTGGAGATGCTCTAACATTTGGTCATCTTCCCTAAAAAACATTTGGTTATCTACTACGAAAGAGCTCAATGATTTGCAGTCTCAAAATATACTTTTGTCCTGCTTTTAAAGTACCAACCACAACCACATCCGAACAAATTCACAAAGTGCAAAAGAGAAACTAAGAGGTATGTTGGGCAACATCACAAAGTATGCCCAAAAGTGAAGACAAAATAAGATACACGACTCCTCTGACCCGAAGATCCCATAAAAATTTGGGTATTTTAGCACGCCCCTATCTTGCACCTCTAGTTCAAACCCCTTTCTTTTAGAAAGTGAACCTATTTTCAAAATGGGCATTTAAACGAAGTCTGAATGACCTGAAACATCTGCGTGGCCTTGTTATAGTCTAGAAAGGCTATGTTTAAAATTTCATGTTAACCAGAGTTTCGTTTGATGCCCGAACGATTAAATATGGAGCCACTATAGCTAGTTAATCAAATAGATAAACTTTCCCAATAAACCTTGCCTAATAGGGCTGCCCCCTTCCCTCCTCTTAGCGCAAAGAGCCCACCCAAATCCCATTGGTGGTCCAAAACCGTGGATCTACTAGGGGTTGACCCTGGTCTTGGCCAACAGCCATCTTGGAACCTGCTGTAGACGTTTGGGTCAGATTCGGAGAGCCAAGTGGACTTTTGATTTGGGTGTCAACCCATTTGGTGGTTTTCCTAGTCTTGGATATAGCTAGGGGCGTGGCGTGTCGTTTCGAAACTTTCGGTTCATGCCTATAATGAGTCAAAAACTGGTTTTGATAGGGGTGCGTGTGGGTACATTAATGCAATCCTACAGGGGGTAAATCTATTCGAATAGTTGTGTCCGCGGTTATGGACGACTTGGATCTTGTTGACTTGATCATAGTGCAACTTTAACAATAACAATTAAAACTTGCCAACCGTGCGAGTGCCTTGTGGGCTCTTCCACGTGTGGGATGCGAGGGGGAAGGCAAGGCTGTGTTATGGTTGTGCTATGTAGGTGAATAGAGTAGATGATGCACGTTCCATTTTACTTTTATGCATCTCACATATTATCTCTAATAGATGAAAGTTATAGCACGTCTCTGTGGAATAGGTGCTTGCGCCGCTAAACCAATTTACCCCTTTCTTTGAAACCTGTTGCATACAATAGTTTAGGTCCTCGTGAATCTTGTTGAGTACGTCATGTACTCACCCTTGCCATAACCATCATTGTATAGGATTGCTGCTACTACGATTAGACCAGGGCCAGGCCAGCAAAATCCATGGCCCTGTGCCAAAACTCTAGAATAGGCCCTACCTCACTAAAAAAACATAAATATAACTATATAGTAATGTAAAGATCATAATATCTTGCATAGCAATGGGGAATATGAAGAATCGTACCTTTTTATGGTTGTTCACTTAAATAATAATGTAAAGATCAATTCTACCTATTCTTCAGTTAAATGACATCATTCTTTGTGTTCCTTGAAATAAAATCTTTAATAACATCCTCATAGTCAATCTTCTCCAATACTTCACCGAGTTAAGTCCTCGATTTTTTTTCTTCAAACGCTTTTGGTAAACAGATTCATGTTTTTTAAATGAAGACATGAATCGGATCTTACAATGCTAATAGATGAAAATAATAAGATTAGCTACAAAGTTTCAGCAAAACTATATACGAAAACGAAATTGGTACTCACAACCAATGTAAGGGCTCAGGGAATGACCGGCTGTCGATGCAACGATGCTTGAGAAATAGGATTATGCGAACAACGAACTCTCCCTGCCTTACTGCCGGCTGTGCTCCTGCCTTCTGCTCGAAGTATTCCTGTCTCTGTTGCTGGCTCGTTGCCTCGATGGCGCTGGCCGTAGCTGCTGCACGAAGAAATGAAGGGAAGGGACACTTCGACCGATGGGTCTTTATCGCTATTTTTTTGATAGAATCTTGATCTGTAGTTGATCGATGGCAGCTGTAGGCATACACCATACGTTGAGGCATGAAAAGCAGAGAGGAGGCGTCGCGATCGGGAGCAGCAGGCACGCTAGGAGGCCCAGGACAGAGGCTAGCGAGAGTAGAGAACAACAGGCCCATCTATCGCTAATGAAGCGTAGCACTACTCCATAAAAGTTTTGAACCCCCCTGTGCGACCGCACAGCTTGCACACCCCTAGGACCGGGCTGGATTAGACTCTTGTTGGATACTACCTCCGTCCTGGTTTATAGGTCCCCTTTGTAGTTTGTGCCAAATTTTGACTAAAGATTTAACTAACAAAATGTTAATGCATATCAAGAAAAAATATCTCGTTGGATTCGTATTTCAACATAGTTTTCAAAAATATAACGTTTGGTGACATGTATAAACATTTTGTTAGTTTAATCGATGGTCAAAATTTGGCACAAAATACAATGGGGACCAATAAACCTGGACGGAGGTAGTACTACATGGACTGGTGCGACGACGAGTAGATAGGAGATCCCGGGTAGCAGCCCGAGACCCTAGGATGAGAACCAATTTGCCTTTTCGTTCTAGGCTCTACATGCATTTGATCTACTCAATACTCAGACTCGTTATGTAATGGATGTATTATGTTGTGACATGGATGTCATATATTTGGAGTTTGTCTTATGTGAGACCTATGTATTTACATTTTTTCTTCTTAGTTGGTTTCAGAAATGATATTCCATCGATGTAAACCTCGTGTCATATAACCATGTGCGTATGGTTGTAGTTATACAATACGAGGAGGTATTGGATGCCCCTCTATTCTGGACTTGGTAGCAACACGCTAAGTCTGTAATAGTATCACATCCGGGCATTTACAGACTTGGTATCAGATCAGGATGATACGTCTCTAGTATCTACCTTTCCTCTTGTTTTGGACTCTAATTTGCATAATTTGAATGGAACTAACCCCGGATTGACGCTGTTTTCAGCAGAACTATCATGATGTTGTTTTTGTGCACAAATAAAAGTTTTCAGAATGGAACGAAACTTTGTGAGGATTTTTTATATATAATAAGAGAATTTCTGGAGCTAGGAGGTACATGAGGGGGGCACCTGGGTGGGCACAACCCACCAGGGCACAGCCCCCCCAGGCATGCCCTGGTGGGTGTTGCCCACCTGGTGGCCCCGCTGACCTTCAAACCGACGCTATAAAATCTCATATTTTCAGAAAAAAATCAAGGAGAAAGAATTATCGCGTTTCACGAGACGGAGCCGCCGTTGTCTCCTGTTCTTCATCGGAAGGCCAGATCCGGAGTCCGTTTTGGGGCTACGGAGAGGGGGATCTTCGATCTTTGTCATCACCAACACATCTCCATCGCCAATTCCACAATGCTCCCCACCGGGGGTGAGTAATTCCTTCGTAGGCTCATTGGTCGGTGAGGAGTTGGATGAGATTCATCATGTAATTGAGTTAGTTTTGTTAGGGCTTGGTCCCTAGTATCCACTATGTTCTGAGATTGATGTTGCTATGACTTTGCCATGTTTAATGCTTGTCACTTTGGGCCCGGGTGTCATGATTTCAGATCTGAACCGTTTATGTTAACACCATTATATCCAGGTTCTAAATCCAATCTTGCAAGTTATAGTCACCTACTACGTGTTATGATCCGGTAACCCTGGAGTGACAATAGTCCGGACCACTCCCGATGATGGCCGTAGTTTGAGGAGTTCATGTATTCATCGTGTGTTAATGCTTTGTTCCGGTTCTCTATTAAAAGGAGGCCTTAATATCCCTTAGTTTCCAATAGGACCCCGCTGTCACGGGAGGGTAGGAGAAAAGATGGCATGCAAGTTCTTTCCATCAGAACATATGACTATTTACGGAATACATGCCTACATTATATTTATGAACTGGAGCTAGTGCCGTATCGCCCTAGGTTATAACTCTCTCATGATGAATATCATCCAACGAGTCACCGATCCACTGCCTACGAATTTATCTTATAGTGTTCTTGCTAAGTTACTACTGTTGCTACTGCTATCATTACTGCTACAATATCACTGCTATCATTGTTACTGTTACCGTTACTACTGCTGCTATCATCAAAACCATCATACTACTGTTCTACTAATCACTTTGCTATAGATAATTAATCTCCAGGTGTGGTTGAATTGACAACTCAGCTGCTAATACCTTCAAATATTCTTTGGCTCCCCTTGTGTCGAATCTATAAATTTGGGTTGAATACTCTACCCTCGATAACTGTTGCGATTCCATATACTTGTGGGTTATCAAGACCTTTTTCTGGCTCTGTTTTCGGGAAGCATAGCTATATTTGTTGAGTCACTTGGGATTATTATCATATTATCACTATGAAGAATCTGAAGGATGCTAAGACTAAGATTTTTCCCTCAAAGACGAGGGGAGGTAAGGAACTGCAATCCAGTTCTGCTTTAGATTCACCTTCTGTTATAAGTAAACTTGCAACTCCACAACATGCTATTAATTCTGATATGTCGCAAGTTATTGATGATGCTACTTCTGCTATGAATGCTACTCATGATGATGATAGTACCTTGCTTGATGATGATGTGCCACTAGGTGAATTTCTTGATGAACAAATTGCTAGAGTAAGACAACATGATATTGTTGAATCTGATGATGAACTTGAAACTAAAAATCTTGAAACACCTACTAGAACTAGTCCTCCTAGATATTAATTGCCAGAGGTACCGGAAGGTTATACTATGAGTGAGGAGGCAACTAGAGATATTCTTGCTTGTAAGGGTATAGATGATCTAGAGAAATTATTATGCAAGTATAAAGAAAGATCTCTGAATGCTAAAATGAAATGTGATCCTGAGTTTGCTACTTCACCTATTGTTATTGCTGATAAGGATTATGGATTCTCTATCGACCCAGAGTTAATCACTTTGGTTGAATCGGATCCTTTCCATGGTTATGAAACTAAAGCTATTGTGGCACATCTTACTAAGTTGAATGATATAGCTACCCTTTTTGCTCATGATGAGAAGATTCGTGAAAGTGCAACTATCCCTGGGTGGTTTTGGTAATTCCTAACAACATATAGCTCATTGAGCTAATGCTATTTCAAGATAAATATTTCAGGAAAGCTCAATGATTGGCATGGCATGGATGAGAAAAGTGGATCCCTCAAAATGCTAAGGACAAAAGGATTGGCTCAAGCTCAAAGCACAAGACTCTACATTTTCTATTTTAGTGATCCAAGATCACATTGAGTCTATAGGAAAAGCCAATACTATCAAGGAGGGATGAGGTGTTGCTTAATGAGTTTCTTGCTCAAACTGCTTAGTGATATGCTCCAAAGCCCTCAACTACTTTCTCACATCCACATATGACCCAAACCAAAAGTCAAACTCGGCCCCACTGATTCTTTCTATCCGGCGCCACCAAGTTTAGATGTCATAGCCACTGCCACAAACCCTAATCAAGTCGGTCTCACCGACAGGGATCTCGGTCTCACCGAGATGGGATTGTAATCTCTCTATTTCCCTTCGTAACATTTCGGTCCAGCCAAGATGAGCGATCGGTCCCACCGATATTGCAATGCAAACTCTCGGTTTCCCTTTCGTAACGTTTCGGTCTAACCGAGATGAGCGAATCGGTCCCACCGAGTTTGCCTGACCAACTCTCTGGTTAGCATATTACCAAAATCGGTCCCACCGAATTTGTGTAATCGGTCTCACCGAGATTACGTTATGCCCTAACCCTAACCATATCGGTCCCACCGAGTTGACATGTCGGTCCCACTGAATATCCTAACAGTCACATTATTTGCTAAATCGGTCTGACCGAGTTTCATGATTCAGTCCCACCGAGATTGGTAAGTTGTGTGTAACGGTTAGATTTTGTGTGGAGGCTATATATACCCCTGCACCCACTCTTCATTCGTGGAGAGAGCCATTAGAACATGCCTACACTTCTAACATACATTTTCTGAGAGAGAACCACCTACACTTGTGTTGAGGTCAAGATATTCCATTCCTACAATATGAATCTTGATCTCTAGTCTTCCCCAAGTTGCTTTCCACTCAAATCTTCTTTCCACCAAATCCAAATCCTGTGAGAGAGAGTTGAGTGTTGGGGAGACTATCATTTGAAGCACAAGAGCAAGGAGTTCATCATCAACACACCATTTGTTACTTCTTGGAGAGTGGTGTCTCCTAGATTGGCTAGGTGTCACTTGGGAGCCTCCGACAAGATTGTGGAGTTGAACCAAGGAGTTTGTAAGGGCAAGGAGATCGCCTACTTCGTGAAGATCTACCCTAGTGAGGAAAGTCCTTCGTGGGCGATGTCCATGGTGGCATAGACAAGGTTGCTTCTTCATGGACCCTTCGTGGGTGGAGCCCTCCGTGGACTCGCGCAGCCGTTACCCTTCGTCGGTTGAAGTCTCCATTAACGTGGATGTACGATAGCACCACCTATCGGAACCACGACAAAAACATCCATGTCTCCAATTGCATTTGCCTCCTCATACTCCTCCCCTTTACCTTCATATGCAATTGTTTTACAATCCGTTGCTATACTCTTAGAATTGCATGTATAGGTTGATTACTTGGCTTGTGCTAAGTTGCTAAAATCTGCCAAGAACTAAAATTGGGAAAAGGCTAGATTTTTATTTGGTCAAGTAGTCTAATCACCCCCCTCTAGACATACTTTCGATCCTACAAGTGGTATCAGAGCTTTGGTCTCCATTTGCTTTGATTTCCATAGCTTTTGGTAGTCATAGCCTTGGTTTCACAACCTAGGAGAGTATGGCGTCTAGCGAGGGAAACTACCACCGTAGAGGTCCTTACTTTGATGGTACTACTTTTGCTAGTTGGAAGCATAAGATGAAAATGCATATTCTTGGACATAACCCCGTCGTTTGGGCTATTGTGTGTATTGGCTTGCAAGGTGAATTCTTTGATGGGAGAGAACCTAACTGTGAAGCTACCGCGGAAGATTTGAAGATGCTGCAATACAACGCTCAAGCTTTTGATATCCTCTTCAACGGATTGTGCCTCGAAGAATTCAACAAAATCAGCCGTCTTGAGAACGCAAAGGAAATTTAGGATACTTTGATTGACATGCGCGAAGGTACCGACTCCGTCAAGGAATCCAAATTGGATGTGCTTCAAAGTCAACTTGACAAGTTCAAAATGAAGGATGGTGAAGGTGTCGTTGAAATGTACTCTAGGCTTGCTCTCATCACAAATGAGATTGCTGGCTTAGGAAGTGAAGAGATGACCGACAAATTCATCATCAAGAAGATCCTAAGAGCCTTGGATGGAAAATATGATACTGTGTGCACATTGATCCAAATGATGCCCAATTACAAAGATCTCAAGCCAACGGAAGTCATTGGAAGAATTGTTGCTCATGAGATGTCACTCAAGGATAAGGAAGAGCTCCACAACAAGTCAAGTGGTGCTTACAAAGCCTCATGTGAAGCTCCCACATCATCAAGTGAGAAACAAACCTTCAATGAAGAATTGAGCCTAATGGTGAAGAACTTCAACAAGTTCTACAAGAGTAGGAGCAAGGAAAGAAGTTCCAAGTCAAGGTCCTACAATGACAAAAGATCTTCTAGTCGTGAGCGTAATTGCTACAATTGTGGAAGACCCGGACACTATTCCAATGAGTGTACGACTCCCTACAAAAGAAGAGAAGATTCTCCAAAACGAAGAAGTAGAAGAGAAGAATCACCATCAAGAGAAAGAAGGAGTAGAGATGATCGTTATGAACAAAGAACATCCCGGAGAAGCAAGGATTTGGAAAGGAAGGACAAGTCATCAAGGAGCTACACAAAACGAAGACATCAAGCTCATGTTGGTGAATGGGTATCCGGCTCTCACTCCGACCATCACTCTGAGAGAAGCTATCACTCTGACTCAGAATATACTCAAGATGAAGGTGTTGCCGGTCTAGCACTTGCGTCAACCAACTCCTATGACATATTTGACTCACCAAATGAAGGACTTGGAAGATGCTTCATGGCTAAAGGCCCAAAGGTATCACACCCCGAGTATGTTGATTACAATAGTGACGAAGATGACTTGTTAGGTGTTGATGATTTACTTGTTGACAACTCTAGTGATGAATACTATGATGAAACGTCAAATAATCATGCTAATCAAGATAAAACGAATGACAATAATAAGGAGAAGATTGAGCTCCTAAGTAAAGAACTAAACACTCTTAAGTTAGCTCATGAAACTATCTTAGGAGATCATCGAGAACTTTTAAGGACTCATGAGAAGTTACGCTTTGAAAAGCTCAACCTTGAGCAAGAACATGAGTTTTTAAAGGCTGTCAATGATGATCTTTGCAAGAAAAGTTCTTCTTACATTGCCAAGCATTTACTCTTATCTACTTACATGCCTCAAGTCAAGTCTAGCAACAAGAACAAGAAAGATTCTTCCTCTAGTAGTAACAATAATCATGCTAAATCCAATGTTGTTGCTTCTAGTAGTTCTCTTGATTCCACTAATGATTCTCTTAGCCAAGTTTCACTTGAGCAAGAAAATAGCTTATTGAAGGGAATTATAGAGAAAGGCGTTTACAAGAGCCTTGTTGGGAGTAAGCAATTCTAGGAAATTGTACGCAAGCAAGGAAGGCACCGGAAGAACCAAGGTGTTGGTTTTGAATGGAAGTTCAATGCCAATGGAGTTGAGTGGGAAGAAGATCAATACCCCAAGACGAAGTTTGTTCCTCAACAAGAGAAGTATGATCCTACTTCTTTCAAAGGGACACAAGCTCAAGATGATCTTCCACCACAAGACCACAAGCAAAAAGGCAAGGACAAGCTTCAAGAGGAGATTTATGCATTTGAAGAAGCTCCTAAGGCCTTGGTCAAGTGGGTTCCCAAGACTACATCAAGTTCTACTTCATCAAGTACAACTACAACCCCAAGGATTCCCATCAAGATGATGTGGATCCCAAAGAAGAAGAACTAGAGAGTTCTTGAGGGTGACTCCGCCAACATACTTCACTCTTATCATTTTGGCGAGAATGAGTGCAATCAACTTCCACATCTTGCACTAGTTCATGGAGTCATAAACCCTCTTGTTGGTAAGACAAGGGACAAGGTAACGTAACGCTTTCATAGACATCATCTTGTGTGTGTGCATCACTCTATGCCTATGGATATCCTTGTTTGTTCCTTGTGGGACTAGCCCGTGTAGGTATTGAAAGTGCAACTCACTCCAAAGGATTGCTCCATATGATCTACATAAACATTGAGCATCCACATCTTCAACACCTACATGAAGTCATCATCGACAAAACCCAAGGTTAGTTCAACCCTCTTAGTGGGGATCTCACATCTAGGGGGAGTTTTACTCTAAGAATTGAGCTAAAGCAACTCTAATGGTGTCATCACAACAATGCTTTATGTAAAAGTGGTAACCCCACTTGTGCTTAAACGATGAGTATGACCTATGATCAAATGTTCTCATTTGACTCCTAAGTCAATATACTCATATATAGATGACCTGCTCATCGCCAATTGCTTGATAGAGGCTAGAATTGTGTGTGCATGCTCTGTCACATATTTCATTTGCCATTTTATTGTGTGAGCATGTTGGTAGCATATTTTACTCATTCAAGGTCATCCACTTGTAGTTTTGATTGTTTGGTTTCTTTTCTTTTGCCAAGTGGATGGACAAGAACGCCTAAGAATGTTCTCTAGCTATCTATGCTTTTCTTGTCTCAAACTCTATTCATGCTACATCATAAAGTTTGATCAAGTCAGATTCGAACCACTCTGTGTGAGGAGCACTCGGAGTCCCTGATTCATCATAGACTTAAACTTCCAAAACCTCTTTGTGCGTTTCGGTCTGACCGATTCATCCATTTCGGTCATGCCGAGATATTTGCGGAATGTAGTAATTTCAAAAAAATTCCTACGCACACGCAAGATCATGGTGATGCATAGCAACGAGAGGGGAGAGTAATGTTCACGTACCCTCGTAGACCGTAAGCAGAAGCGTTATGACAACGCGGTTGATGTAGTCATACGTCTTCACAATTCGACCGATCCAAGTACCAAACGTACGGCACCTCCGAGTTCAGCACACGTTTAGCTCGATGATGATCCCCGGACTCCGATCCAGCAAAGTGTTGGGGATGAGTTCCGTCAGCACGACGGCGTGGTGACGATGATGATGCTCTACCAGCGCAGGGCTTCGCCTAAACACTGCGACGATATGACCGAGGTGGAATATGGTGGAGGGGGGCACCGCACACGGCTAAGGAACGATCCGTAGATCAACTTGTGTGTCATGGGGTGCCCCCTGCCCCCGTATATAAAGGAGCCAAGGGGGAGGGGGTGGCCGGCCAAGGAGGGCGCGCCAAGGGGAGTCCTACTCCCACCGGGAGTAGGACTCCTTCTTTCCTAGTCCAACTAGGAGAGGCGGGGAAAGGAGGGGAGTGGAGAAGGAAGGGAGAGGGGGGCCGCGCCCCAAACCCTTTGTCCAATTCGGATTGGGCTTGGGAGGGGCGCGCGCCACCTCCTGGCTCCTTCCCGCTAAGGCCCATTAAGGCCCAATACTCTTCCCCGTATTCCCGTAACTCCCCGGTACTCCGAAAAATACCCGAATCACTCGGAACCTTTCCGAACTCCGAATATACTCGTTCAATATATCGATCTTTACGTCTCGACCATTTCGAGACTCCTCGTCATGTCCCCGATCTCATCCGGGACTCCGAACTCCTTCGGTACATCAAAACTCATAAACTCACAATATAACTGTCATCGAAACCTTAAGCGTGCGGACCCTACGGGTTCGAGAACT
The DNA here is from genome assembly GCF_018294505.1 of Triticum aestivum. Lineage (NCBI taxonomy): Eukaryota > Viridiplantae > Streptophyta > Magnoliopsida > Poales > Poaceae > Triticum > Triticum aestivum. The sequence goes on from NC_057807.1 coordinate 555,783,424, forward strand.
ATGTAGACATGACCTAGAACTATTCTCGGTCAATAACCAATAGCGGAAGCTGGATGCTCATATTGGCTCCTACATATTCTACGAAGCTCTTTATCGGTCAAACCGCATAACAACATACATTGTTCCCTTTGTCATCGGCATGTTACTTGCCCGAGATTCGATCGTCGGTATCCAATACCTAGTTCAATCTCGTTACTGGCAAGTCTCTTTACTCGTAACGTAATGCATCATTCCATAACTAACTCATTAGCTACATTGCTTGCAAGGCTTATAGTGATGTGCATTATCGAGAGGGCCCAGAGATACCTCTCCGACAATCGGAGTGACAAAACCTAATCTCGAAATACGCCAACCCAACATGTACCTTTGGAGACACCTGTAGTACTCCTTTATAATCACCCAGTTACGTTGTGACGTTTGGTAGCACCCAAAGTGTTCCTCTGGTAAACGGGAGTTGCATAATCTCATAGTTACAGGAACATGTATAAGTCATGAAGAAAGCAATAGCAATATACTAAACGATCAAGTGCTAGGCTAACGGAATGGGTCATGTCAATCACATCATTCTCCTAATGATGTGATCCCATTAATCAAATGACAACACATGTCTATGGTTAGTAAACATAACCATCTTTGATTAATGAGCTAGTCAAGTAGAGGCATACTAGTGACTATATGTTTGTCTATGTATTCACTCATGTATCATGTTTCCGGTTAGTACAATTCTAGCATGAATAATAAACATTTATCATGATATGAGGAAATAAATAATAACTTTATTATTGCCTCTAGGGCATATTTCCTTCAGTCTCCCACTTGCACTAGAGTCAATAATCTAGTTCACATCATCATGTGATTTAACACCAATATTCATATCTGTATATGATTAACACCCATAGTTCACATCGTCATGTGATCAACACCCAAAGGGTTTACTAGAGTCAATAATCTAGTTCACATCGCTATGTGATTAACACCCAAAGAGTACTAAGGTATGATCATGTTTTGCTCGTGAGAGAAGTTTAGTCAACGGGTCTGTCACATACAAAGCCGTATGTATTTTGGAAATATTCTATGTCTACAATGCTCTCCACGGAGCTACTCTAGCTAATTGCTCCCACTTTCAATATGTATCCAGATTGCGACTTAGAGTCATCTGGATCAGTGTAAAAGTTTGCACCGATGTAACTTTTACGACGAGCTCTTTTATCACCTCCATAATCGAGGAACATCTCCTTAGTCCTCACTAAGGATATTCTTGACCGCTGTCCAGTGATCTACTATTAGATCACTATTGTACTCCCTTGCCAAACCAGAACAAGGTATACAATAGGTCTGGTACATAGCATAGCATACTTTATAGAACCTATGACTGAGGCATAGGGAATGACTTTCATTCTCTTTTCTATTTTCTGCCGTGGTCGGGATTTGAGTCTTTACTCAATTTCACACCTTTGCAACACAGGCAAGAACTTTTTCTTTGACTGTTCCATTTTGAACTACTTCAAAATCTTGACAAGGTATGTACTTATTGAAAAAACTTATCAAGTGTCTTGATCTATCTCAATAGATCTTGATGCTCAATATGTAAGTAGCTTTACTGAGGTCTTTCTTTTAAAAGAACTCCTTTCAAATACTCCTTTATGCTTTCCAGAAAAATTCTACATCATTTCTGATCAACAATATGTTACTCACATATATTTATCAGAAAGGCAGTAGTGCTCCCACTCACTTTATTGTACATACAGGCTTCACCGCAAGTCTGTATAAAACTATATTCTTTGATCAACTTATCAAAGCGTATATTCCAACTCTGAGATGCTTGCACTAGTCCATAGATGGATCGCTGGAGCTTGCACATTTTGTTAGCACCTTTAGGATTGACAAAACCTTCTGGTTGCATCATATACAACTCTTCTTTAAGAAAATCATTAAGGAATGCAGTTTTGACATCCATTTGCCAGATTTCATAAAATGTGGCAATTGCTAACTTGATTCGGACAGACTTAAGCATCGATACGAGTGAGAAAATCTCATCGTATTCAACACCTTGAACTTGTCGAAAACCTTTCGCAACAAGTCGAGCTTAGTAGATAGTTACACTACTATCAATGTCCGTCTTCCTCTTGAAGATCCATTTATTTAACATGGCTTGCTAATCATCAAGAAAGTCAATCAAAGTTCATACTTTGTTCTCATACATGGATCCTATCTCAGATTTCATGGCCTCAAGCCATTTCGCAGAATCTGGGCTCGTCATCGCTTCCTCATAGTTCGTAGGTTCATCATGGTCTAGTAACATGACTTCTAGAACAAGATTACCGTACCACTTTGGTGCGGATCTTATTCTGGAAGACCTATGAGGTTTGGTAGCAACTTGATCTGAAGTTTCATGATCATCATCATTAACTTCCTCACTAATTGGTGTAGGAATCACTGGAACTGATTTCTGTGATGAACTACTTTCCAATAAGGGAGAAGGTACAATTACCTCATCAAGTTCTACTTTCCTCCCACTCACTTCTTTCGAGAGAAACTTCTTCTCTAGAAAGGATCCATCTTAGCAACGAATAACTTGCCTTCGGATCTGTGATAGAAGGTGTACCCAATTGTTACCTTTGGGTATTCTATGAAGACGCACTTCTCCGATTTGGGTTCGAGCTTATCAGGTTGAAAACCTTTTTCATATAAGCATCGCAACTCCAAGTTTTAAGAAACAACAGCTTAGGTTTACTGCTAAACCATAGTTCATATGGTGTTGTCTCAACGGATTTAGATGTTGCCCTATTAAACGTGAATGCAGCTGTCTCTAATGCATAACCCCAAAACGATAGTGGCAAACCGATAAGAGACATCATAGATCGCACCATATCTAGTAAAGTACGATTACGACGTTCAGACACACCATTACATTGTGGTGTTCCAGATGGCGTGAGTTGCGAAACTATTTCACATTGTTTCAAATGAAGACCAAACTCATAACTCAAATATTCGTCTCCACGATGAGATCGTAGAAACTTTATTTTTCTTGTTACGATGATTTTTCCACTTCACTCTGAAATTCTTTGAACTTTTCAACTATTTCAGACTTATGTTTCATTAAGTAGGTATACCCATATCTGCTCAAATCATCTGTGAAGGTTAGAAAATAACGATACTTGCCACGAGCCTTAACACTCATCGGATCACATACATCAGTATGTATTATTTCCAATAAGTCAGTAGCTCGTTCCATTGTTCCGGAGAATGGAGTTTTAGTCATCTTGCCCAAAAGGCACGGTTCGCAAGCATCAAATGATTCATAATCAAGTGATTCCAAAAACCCATCAGCATGGAGTTTCTTCACTCGCGTTTTACCGATATGACCCAAACGGCAGTGCCACAAATAAGTTGCACTATCATTATCAACTTTACATCTTTTGGCTTTAATATTATGAATATGTGTATCACACGATCGAGATCCAAAAAACCATTTTCATTGGGTGTATGACCATAGAAGGTTTTATTCATGTAAACAGAACAACAATTATTCTTTGTCTTTGACTAAATAACTGTATCGCAATAAACATGATCAAATCATATTCATGCTCAACACAAAACGCCAAATAACATTTATTTAGGTTTAACACTAATCCCGAAAGTATAGGGAGTGTGCGATGATGATCATATCAATCTTGGAACCACTTCCAACACACATCGTCACTTCACCCTCAACTAGTTTCTGTTTATTTTGTAACTCCTGTTTCGAGTTACTAATCTTAGCAACCGAATAAGTATCAAATACTCATGAGCTACTATAAACACTAGTAAGGTACACATCAATAACCTGTATATCAAATATACCCTTGTTCAGTTTGCCATCCTTCTTATCCACCAAATATTTAGGGCATTTCCGCTTCTAGTGACCATTTCCTTTGCAGTATAATCACTCAGTTTCAGGCTTTGGTCCAGTTTTTGGCTTCATCGCGGGAGTGACAACTTGCTTGTCATTCTACTTGAAGTTCCCTTTCTTTTCCTTTGCCCTTTTCTTGAAACTAGTGGTCTTGTCAATCATCAACACTTGATGCTCTTTTCTTAATTTCTACCTTCGTCGATTTCAGCATCACGAAGAGCTCGGGAATCATTTTCGTCATCCCTTGCATTATAGTTCATCACGAAGTTCCAGTAACTTGGTGATGGTGACTAGAGAACTCTGCCAATCACTATCTTATCTGGAAGATTAACTCCCACTTGATTCAAGCGATTGTAGTACCCAGACAATCTGAGCACATGCTCACTAGTTGAGCGATTCTCCTCCATCTTTTAGCAATAGAACTTGTTGGAGACTTCATATCTCTCAACTCGGGTATTTGCTTGAGATATTAACTTCAACTCCTGGAACATCTCATATGGTCCATGACGTTCAAAACGTCTTTGAAGTCCCGATTCTAAGCCGTTAAGCATGGTGCACTAAACTATCAAGTAGTCATCATATTGAGCTAGCCAAACGTTCATAACGTCTGCATCTGCTCCTGCAATAGGTCTGTCACCTAGTGGTGCATTAAGGACATAATTCTTCTGTGCAACAATGAGGATAAACCTCAGATCATGGATCCAATCCGCATCATTGCTACCAACATCTTTCAACACAATTTTCTCTAGGAACATATCAAAATAAACATATGAAAGCAACAACGCAAGCTATTGATCTACAACATAATTTGCAAAATACTACCAGGACTAAGTTCATGATAAATTTAAGTTCAATTAATCATATTACTTAAGAACTCCCACTTAGATAGATATCCCTCTAATCCTCTAAGTGATTACGTGATCCATATCAACTACACCATGTCCGATCGTCATGTGAGATGGAGTAGTTTCAACGGTGAACATCAATATGTTGATCATATCTACTATATGATTCACGCTCGACCTTTCGGTCTCCGTGTTCCGAGGCCATATCTGTTATATGCTAGGCTCGTCAAGTTTAACCTGAGTATTCCGTGTGTGCAACTGTTTTGCACCCGTTGTATTTGAACGTAGAGCCTATCACATCCGATCATCACATGGTGTCTCAGCACGAAGAACTTTCACAATGATGCATACTCAGGGAGAACACTTCTTGATAATTTAGTGAGAGATCATCTTAAAATGCTACCGTCAATCAAAGCAAGATAAGATGCATAAATGATAAACATCACATGCAATCAATATAAGTGATATGATATGGCCATCATCATCTTGTGCTTGTGATCTCTATCTTCGAAGCACCGTCGTGATCACCATCGTCACCGGCGCGACACCTTGATCTCCATCGTAGCATCATTGTCGTTACGCCATCTATTGCTTCTACGACTATCGCTACCGCTTAGTGATAAAGTAAAGCAATTATAGGGCATTTGTATTTCATACAATAAAGCGACAACCATATGGCTCCTGCCAGTTGCCGATAACTTCGGTTACAAAACATGATCATCTCATACAATAAAATATAGCATCACATCTTGACCATATCACATCACAACATGCCCTGCAAAAACAAGTTAGACGTCCTCTACTTTGTTGTTGCAAATTTTACGTGGCTGCTACGGGCTTTAGCAATAACCGTTCTTACCTATGCATCAAAACCACAACGATAGTTCGTCAAGTTAATGCTGTTTTAACCTTCGCAAGGACCGGGCGTAGCCACACTCGATTCAGCTAAAGTGAGAGAGACAGACACCCACCAGTCACCTTTAAGCACGAGTGCTTGTAACAGTGAAACCAGTCTCGCGTAAGCGTACGCGTAATGTTGGTCCGGGCCGCTTCATCTCACAATACCGCTGAGCCAAAGTATGACATGCTGGTAAGCAGTATGACTTGTATCGCCCACAACTCACTTGTGTTCTACTCGTGCATATGACATCTACGCATAAAACTTGGCTCTGATACCACTGTTGGGGAACGTAGTAATTTCAGAAATTTTCCTACGCACACGCAAGATCATGGTGATGCGTAGCAACGAGAGGGGAGAGTAATGTCCACGTACCCTCGTAGGCCGTAAGCGGAAGCGTTATGACAACGCGGTTGATGTAGTCATACGTCTTCACGATTCGACTGATCCAAGTACCGAACGTACGGCACCTCCGAGTTCAGCACACGTTCAGCTCGATGATGATCCTCGGACTTCGATCCAGCAAAGTGTCGGGGATGAGTTCCGTCAGCACAACGGCGTGGTGACAATGATAATGCTCTACCGGCGCAGGGCTTCACCTAAACACTGTGACGATATGACCGAGGTGGAATATGGTGGAGGGGGGCACCGCACACCGCTAAGGAATGATCCGTAAATCAACTTGTGTGTCATGGGGTGCCCCCTGCCCCCGTATATAGAGGAGCCAAGGGGGAGGGGTGGCCGGCCAAGGAGGGCACGCCAAGGGGAGTCCTACTCCCACCGGGAGTAGGACTCCTTCTTTCCTAGCCCAACTAGGAGAAGGGGGGAAAGGAGGGGAGTGGAGAAGGAAGGGAGAGGGGGGCCGCGCCCCAAACCCTTTGTCCAATTCGGACTGGGCTTGGGAGGGGCGCGCGTCACCTCCTGGCTCCTTCCCACTAAGGCCCATTAAGGCCCAATACTCTTCCCCGTATTCCCGTAACTCCCCGGTACTCCGAAAAATACCCGAATCACTCGGAACCTTTCCGAACTCCGAATATAGTCGTCCAATATATCGATCTTTACGTCTCGACTTCGAGACTCCTCGTCATGTCCCCGATCTCATCCGGGACTCCGAACTCCTTCGGTACATCAAAACTCATAAACTCACAATATATCTGTCATCGAAACCTTAAGCGTGCGGACCCTACGGGTTCGAGAACTATGTAGACATGACCTAGAACTATTCTCGGTCAATAAAAAATAGCGGAACCTGGATGCTCATATTGGCTCCTACATATTCTATGAAGATCTTTATCGGTCAAACCGCATAACAACATACGTTGTTCCCTTTGTCATCGGCATGTTACTTGCCCGAGATTCGATCGTCGGTATCCAATACCTAGTTCAATCTCGTTACTGGCAAGTCTCTTTACTCGTTACGTAATGCATCATTCCGTAACTAACTCATTAGCTACATTGCTTGCAAGGCTTATAGTGATGTGCATTACCGAGAGGGCCCAGAGATACCTCTCCGACAATTGGAGTGACAAAACCTAATCTCGAAATACGCCAACCCAACATGTACCTTTGGAGACACCTGTAGTACTCCTTTATAATCACCCAGTTAGGTTGTGACATTTGGTAGCACCCAAAGTGTTCCTCCGGTAAACGGGAGTTGCATAATCTCATAGTTACAGGAACATGTATAAGTCATGAATAATGCAATAGCAATATACTAAACGATCAAGTGCTAGGCTAACGGAATGGGTCATGTCAATCACATCATTCTCCTAATGATGTGATCCCATTAATCAAATGACAACACATGTCTATGGTTAGGAAACATAACCATCTTTGATTAATGAGCAAGTCAAGTAGAGGCATACTAGTGACTATATGTTTGTCTATGTATTCACACATGTATCATGTTTCCGGTTAATACAATTCTAGCATGAATAATAAACATTTATCATGATATGAGGAAATAAATAGTAACTTTATTATTGCCTCTAGGGCATATTTCCTTCAGAGATCACTAAGTTGATCTAGGTTTTCAATCTCGGTGCAACCGATTTGAACTTTTCGGTCACACCGAGTTGCAGTAACTGCTTGCAGTTTTGCATCTCGGCGCCACCGAGTTGTTCCACTCGGCACACCGACAGGATCAGGCTACATATACTCACGGGTCAAATTTTGGAAAATCTACCGAAACCCTTCGCCCGCGCTCAGCATGCCCTGCCTCATCAGGTCTCTTGATCGTCCTCCTCGTCGCCAGTGACCTCCCGCCACTGGTCTCCGCCGCCGTCAACGGGATTCTGCTCCGCCGTTGCCGCCGTAGCAAGTCCATCGTTGCATTAGGGTATGGATTTGAAACTTTGTGCTATTCTTAAACTCCAATTCCTAGCACATTGCATTGCCATGAATCTTGCTACATTTGAAATCTTCCTATCCAGCAAAAATACTCTGTAGATTAATCTTGGATTGAAAATTTAGGGTTAGGTTTCCACCGAATTCATCTCGGACCGACCGAGTTGTAGAAATCGGTCTCACCGATTTGGCTTAGGCATTGCACATATGATTCTTGGTCCGACCGAGAATTGCAAATCGGTGTGACCGAGATCGATTCTCTATGAAACCCTAGCAGTCTCGATGCCACCGAACTGTGACTCGGTCTTACCGAATTCACTAGTTTAGGTTCCAAAAGCTGCTTCGGTATCATTGAGTTTACAAATCGGTAGCTCCGAAATGCTTTCTGTGGAAAAGTAAAACTAAGTTTTTGACTCATTTGTTTTGCAAAAACCCTCTGTGCTTTGTGATGCTCATCTACTCTACCTCATCCACATCTATTCACAGGGTCTGCTATCAGAGTTTGCATCATGTCAGATCAGAGTGACAGTTAGAACAAGTCTGAGGAGCAAGTTCAGATGTGTGAGGGCACTAGTCCCTCCAGTACCTCAGATGAGGGTAGCAAGAGCACACCTAGTAACTTGCCCAAGGCAGCTACTAGGACAAGGTAGAAGAGAACCTCAGAGTCTAAAGATGAGGACTATGTGGCTGTTGATGATGAGGCCACATCTAAGAAGAAGGTGTTGAAGAAGGAATATGGCACAACTGCTGCCACTAAGCCTGGTATGAAGACCAAATCACCTGCAAGAAGAGTTCCCATGTCTAAAGCCAGAGCCTCTACTCAAGTAACTTTGGAATCTGAACCCAAAGAGGTTGCTGCAGAAGGGAAGAAAAGAAAAGAAAGGGTCAAGAAGACTATGGCCAGAGTTCTTGGAAAGCCCTCAATGATGGAAGAAGAGGAAGAGGTTGCTGCACCAGCACCCAAAGCTTATAAGCTAATGGGAAATGCAATCAGATCAGGGGTTGCTCCATCTAAGCCCAAAGATGCTCCCAAGGCTGCGGCTCCTAAGCCCAAGTTTGCACCTAAGAGGAACACCAGGAGTATTCCAGTTGAAGAGAAGAACAAGGCCCCAGTGCCTGAGGCTGCGGATGATGAAGAAGATGACACACTTGTCTTGAGAAAGTTGAAGCCCAAGATCCCTGATCACAATGATGTACATCCAGTTGCAGAGGACATGAAGCTCGGGAAGGATGCATGACTGAGACTATGGAGACAGTCTGATCCCTATGCTGTCAGAAGAAGAACTGCAGTGGACTACAGGTTACACACTAAGGAACAACAAGATTTTTATGAGACAGTTTTGCTTGACAAGAAGCCCATAGTATGTGACATGGGATGGGTTGACTGGGAGTACATCAGGAAGAATGAAGATCACTATCAGGAGTATATGACAGCTTCAATGCTTGTGAAGTTGATGACTTTGTTGGCCATAAGCTCACCAAGTGGAATGATGAGCTCATCATGCAGTTTTACTCCACAACTCACTTTTACCCAGATGGGAAGATTGTCTGGATGTCTGAGGGTACAAGGTACCAATCCATAGTTGAAGAATGAGCTGAGTTGATCAATTCTCCAAAGGAGAATGAGGATGACTTGGATGTATATGCCAAGAAGAATAAATACCACAACTCCATGGCTAGTATGTACAGAGAGATCCCAGATGCTGTCTGAGAGACACATAAGTTTGGATCTGTACATTACCTGTTGTCAGGATTGCCTACTATCAACTGGATCTTAAGGCACACTCTGCTGCCCAAGTCAGGTGATCACAAGATGATCAGAGGCCATGCAATTAACTTGCTGCATATATTTGATGTGCCTCAGAAATTCAAAGTCACGAGTCTGATTGTGGAAACAATCAAAAGGACTGCTGCTGATCAGAAGAGATCTTGTGGATATACCCCACACATTTAGGAGCTCATAAACTCCAAGATGGGCACATGCACATATCTTTTGGACAAGGAGCACCTGCCCATCTACCCTGATTTTGAGGACAACACCATTGTGATGGATGAAAATGAACCATCATCTGTGCAAGCACAAGAGAAGAAAGAGAAAGCAAGGGCTGAGAAAGCTGCTAAGATGCTAACTGCTGAAGAGGCATCTCAAGTGTTCCCGAAGAGCAAGCAAGATCAGCTTGGCTACTTGATTGCCTCCACCTTGAGGATTGAGAAGGGCTTGGCCACCCTGACTCAAAACCAGGAGAGCTTGGAGAGAATCATAGAGCAGAAATTCTATGATCTTGATGTCAAGGTCACTGAGATCCAGTCAGTTGTTGAGCAACTTCAGGAGGAAGTGGAGGAGAAGAAGGGCAAGTCTACAACAGATGCATTTGCTAGAGTTCCTAGAGGATAGAGATCTGCTGCAGTGCCTGTTCCAGACACCAGAGCTACATCATCTGCACCAGCAACAACTTCAGTGCCACCAGCTCCAGCAGCCACTCCACCAGCTCCAGCTACATCAACTGATGCTTTCGTCCTTTGAGTCATCTCTACACCACGTCATGAAGACCAAGCCTGAGAGTCGTTTAGCACTATGCATTTTTTGTGAACTTTTTGGTAACTTGTTGCCAAAGGGGGAGAAAAATATATAGATCATAGGCTTCGAGGGAGAGAGAGTGTGTTGCTTTTGATCTCTCTTGTTTTTGGTTGTTGAACTTTGTTATTTGTGTGCCTGGTTGTTACATTATGCCTTTTGTGAGATACTTGGATGATCATGTGTTTGATCATATGCTATGCTACATCAATGCTTGTTGGATGATATTATCTCTTATATTCTCATATGATCATTCACTTTGCTTGGTGATGAGTGCATGTGTTCAATCATTATCATTTTGAGCGCTCCACCAAGATGAATGTGACATGGAAGAGTAACCCATGATCCTAAGTCATTGTGCATTTGCAGTCCAAAGCAAATTTTAAATAATGCACAAATTTAGGGGGAGCTCTTGCTTTTCACATACTTCTCAAAGCGACAATGTTTTTCAATCTTATTATCTTTTGTCGAAGCTTTGATCTATATGTTATCATCGATTGCCAAAAAGGGGGAGATTGAAAGTGCAACTATCCCTGGGTGGTTTTGGTAATTCCTAACAACATATAGCTCATTGAGCTAATGCTATTTCAAGATAAATATTTCTGGAAAGCTCAATGATTGGCATGGCATGGATGAGAAAAGTGGATCCCTCAAAATGCTAAGGACAAAAGGATTGGCTCAAGATCAAAGCACAAGACTCTACATTATATATTTTAGTGATCCAAGATCACATCGAGTCTATAGGAAAATCCAATACTATCAAGGAGGGATGAGGTGTTGCTTAATGAGTTTCTTGCTCAAAATGCTTAGTGATATGCTCCAAAGCCCTCAACTACTTTCTCACATCCACATATGACCCAAACCAAAAGTCAAACTCGGCCCCACCGATTCTTTCTATCCGGCGCCACCGAGTTCAAATGTCATAGCCACTGCCACAAACCCTAATCAAGTCGGTCTCACCGATAGGGATCTTGGTCTCACCGAGATGGGATTGTAATCTCTCTGTTTCCCTTCGTAACATTTCGGTCCAACCTAGATGAGTGATCGGTCCCACCGAGATTGCAATGCAGACTCTCTGTTTCCCTTTCGTAACGTTTTGGTCTAACCGAGATGAGCAATTCGGTCCCACTGAGTTTGCCTGACCAACTCTCTGGTTAGCTTATTACCAAAATCGGTCCCACCGAATTTGTGTAATTGGTCTCACCGAGATTACGTTATGCCCTAACCCTAACCATATCGGTCCTACCGAGTTGACATGTCGGTCCCACCGAATATCCTAGCGGTCACATTATTTGCTAAATCGGTCTGACCGAGTTTCACGATTCGGTCCCACCGAGATTGGTAAGTTGTGTGTAACGGTTAGATTTTGTGTGGAGGCTATATGTACCCCTCCACCCACTCTTTATTCATGGAGAGAGCCATCAGAACATGCCTACACTTCCAACATACATTTTATGAGAGAGAACCACCTACACTTGTGTTGAGGTCAAGATATTCCATTCCTACCATATGAATCTTGATCTCTAGCCTTCCCCAAGTTGCTTTCCACTCAAATCTTCTTTCCACCAAATCCAAATCCTGTGAGAGAGAGTTGATTGTTGGGGAGACTATCATTTGAAGCACAAGAGCAAGGACTTCATCATCAACACACCATTTGTTACTTCCTGGAGAGTGGTGTCTCCTAGATTGGCTAGGTGTCACTTGGGAGCCTCCGACAAGATTGTGGAGTTGAACCAAGGAGTTTGTATGGGCAAGGAGATCGCCTACTTCGTGAAGATCTACCCTAGTGAGGCAAGTCCTTCATGGGCGACAGCCATGGTGGGATAGACAAGGTTGCTTCTTCGTGGACCCTTCATGGGTGGAGCCCTCCGTGGACTCGCGCAGCCGTTACCCTTCGTGGGTTGAAGTCTCCATCAACGTGGATGTACGATATCACCACCTATCAGAACCACAACAAAAAAATATGTGTCTCCAATTGCGTTTGCCTCCTCAAACTCCTCCCCTTTACCTTCATATGCAATTCTTTTACATTCCGCTGCTATACTCTTAGAATTGCATGTGTAGTTTGATTACTTGACTTGTGCTAAGTTGCTAAAATCTGCTAAGAACTAAAATTGGGAAAAGGCTAGAATTTTATTTGGTCAAGTAGTCTAATCACCCCCCCTCTAGACATACTTTTGATCCTCAATTCGCTATTAATATATTCTCAAGTTATTTCCGTTATCATTAAAGGGTGATGCTAAATCTTGGTACAATACGCTTGCTCCTGGTTGTGTGTGTAGTCCCAAGGATATGATCTTTTACTTCTCTGAAAAAGATTTCCTTGCTCATAAGAAACAAGCTGCTTTGCAGGAAATGTTTAACTTTGTGCAAATTGAAGAAGAGAGTCTCCCACAAGCTTGGGGGAGGCTTCTCCAATTGCTTAATGCTTTGCCTAACCATCCTCTTAAGAAAAATGAAATACTTGGTATCTTCTATAATGGACTAACAAATGCTTCTAGGGACTTCCTAGATAGTTGTGCTGGTTGTGTTTTTAGGGAAAAAACTATTGGGCAAGCTGAGGAATTATTGAATAACATATTGAAAAATCATGATGATTGGACTCCTCCTATAACACCTATTAAACCCACTCCGAAGAAGAGGGGTATCTTATATCTCAGTCGTGAAGATATGCAAGAGGCAAATAAATCTATGAAGGAAAAAGGTATTAAGGCCGAGGATGTTAAAAATTTACCACCTATCGAAGAAATACATGGGCTTGAAGCACCACCACCACCCAAGGTGGTAGAGGTAAAATCTTTAATGAAATTCAATGATAGTGATGATCCTCATAATAAACATCCTAGTCAATGCCTTATGAGTTTGATAATTACATTAGAAAGCAAGATCACTTAAATGCAAATGTTATGAAACAATTGAAATACAACTCCGATATGATTGCTCGCTTAAGTGACTTGTTATTTAGAATCTCAAATGATGTTAGAGGTGTAGGAAAACATGCCTCTATGGTTCAAACTCAATTAGAACAAGTTGCTAAATCTCAAAGAGAGTTACTTGATGAAATGAACAATAATATAAGTGACTTTGCTGTTAGAGTAGCAACTAGAGGAGGTAAAATGACTCAGGAACCACTTTATCCTGAGGGACATCCAAAGAGAATGGAACAAGATTCTCAAAGGAACAACACCACTACACCTAGTCCTTCTAAAAAGAAAAAGAAGAAGAAAAAGGATAAGACTTTGCCTGCCTCTAGTGAACCTGAAGTAGAAAAACCTCCTGATAATGATAATGAAGTTTCTACATCTGATGATGAAACTCAATCTGGCAATGAACACTCACCTTCTGATAATGAAAAAGATAATGATGAGGTTGATGAAAACACTCAACCTAATGATAAAGAACCAGATAATGATGTTGAGATAAAACCAGCTATTAATCTTGATAACCCACAACCTAAGAATAAGAGATATGACAAAAGAGACTTTGTTGCTAGAAAACATGGAAAGGAAAGAGAACCATGGGTTCAAAAGCCTATGCCCTTTCCACCTAAGTCAACTAAAAGGAAAGATAATGAAGAATTTGAACGCTTTGCTGAAATGATTAGGCCAGTCTTTCTGCGCACTCGCTTGACTGATATCTTGAAAATGCCTCCTTAAGCAAAGTATATGAAAGACATCATCACCAATAAGATAAAAATACCGGAATCTGAAGTCCCCACTATTCTTGCTAATTATAATTTTAAAGATGGAGTACCTAAAAAACTTGGAGATCTAGGAATACCAACTATACCTTGCTCCATCGAAAGAAATTATGTGAAAACTGCTTTGTGTGATTTAGGAGCTGGTGTTAGTGTTATGCCTTTCTCTTTATATAAAAGACTTGATTTGAGTAAACTCACAACTACTGAAATATCTTTGCAAATGGCTGACAAATCAACTAACATACCTATCGGTATTTGTAAGGATGTGCCCGTTGTTGTTGCTAATGTTACTATTTTGACCGACTTTGTTATACTTGAGATGCCCGAGGATGAAAACATGTCGATTATCCTTGGTAGACCCTTCTTGAATACCACAGGGGCTGTTATTGATTGCAATAGAAGCAATGTCACTTTTCATATCAATGGTAATGAACATACAATGTACTTTCCGAAGAAACAATTCCAAGTGAATGGTATTAATGTTATTGAAAAATCTCCGACAATCACTATTGGAAGTTTTCAACTACCTCTACCTACTATCAAAAAGAAATATGAAATGATTATTGTTGGGAACATTCATATCCCCATTGAGGTAACTTAGTGATTTACGAAATTTCTTCAGTTCCATGCTAATCGAAAGTGGTTGTTAATAAGACTTGATCAACCTTATTAATGGATCACTTTTGAGAGGTATGAAGTTGATGAATTTAGTAAACACTATCTTCTGTCCCTACCTTTTGTTTTCTGTTTTTCTTAGTTAAATAAAATAAAATGTCATGCTTTGTCTGTTTTCTGCTTTTTCCGTGCAATAAAAAATGACCCAAAACTAAAAGTTCTCAGAATGCTCTAAAAATCTGATACGGTTTTTTTTCTGAATATTTCTGAATTTTTTGTGCAAATAATATCAGAGGGAGGTGCACCAGGTGGGCACAACCCACCTGGGCACGCCAGGACCCCTAGGTACGCCCTGGTGGGTGCTGCCACCTGGTGGGCCCCCTCACTTACTTCTTCCTCCCACATCACTCCACTCACACAGAAAAAATCACTACCACACTCTCTCTCGTGTTCTTGCTCCCGAAACCGCGGATTTCGATCTCTTTGCTCGAAACTTCGTTTCCAAAACTGTTTCGGGGATTTGTTGCTTGGTATGTGACTCCTCCATGTGTCCAATTAGTTTTTGTTTTAGTGGTTTATATTTAGAATAATTAGCTACTCTTGGTGCTGTTGTAGATGAGCTTGCATGTTGAATTCTAAGTAGTTTGAATGCTTGCTATGGCCTCTATACATCCCTATGAGTAGATGCTATAAATTTTGTGAAGTTTTGTTGAGAAAAAATATTTGTGGACTAAATATTTCAGAATTTGGTTCATAGGAAAAAGATGAATATCTTTAGGAAGTTTGCTTCCAAGAAGAACTCCAAGGGGGTTATTGGGAAGTCATCTGACAATGAGCTTCATACCCCGAGATTGGTGGAATTACGGCCATGTGAGTGGCCGGACAATGAGTTCATGGGAGAGGCCGGAATCCTCCAAGAGTTTAACCAATATTCTGCTAATGCCAGCCTCACTGACTTCATCGCTGCTGAATGCGAACAATATCATCTCCTCACAAATTCCTTTGTGCAAAACTTTCATTTTCATCCTAGGAATAACCCCCCCCCCCCGAGGTGTCATTTAACTTATATGCTGAACACCACCAGATCCCACTTACTGAATGTTTTGACATATGCATACTTCCTTCTGATGGGGGTTTGGTAGAGCCTAGGCCCTCAGAGTTTGATGGTTTTTACCGTACTCTAGCAGTGGGGGATGAGAGAGGAGTTTCGAGCACCACTGCCACTAGCTTGCAGTTTCCTGCCATGCATTACTTTGCTTTACTTATCGCAAAGTGCTTGCTAGCGAGAGAGAAGGTGGGTTCACTTAGCGCCCTGGATTTTGATGTTTTGCATCGCACACTTTATGGCGACAACACTTTTAGCCTGGGAGCTATTGTGACACGTCGCCTTCACCTTAACAGATTCAAGGGTAAAATACATGGGGGCATTTACGCTACTCGTTTGGTGACTCACTTCAATGTGCAAATACGCCAACATGATCACCCCTTGCCCAAGGTTTACCTAGACAGAGCAGCTATGAAGGACCATCAGTTTCTTGCTGTCGATTACCCTGATATTGACTTGCCTTACAACTTAGTTTTCTGTGTGGAAACTCGTGATGTTATCCCCTTGCCTGCACCTACTTTGTTTGATTATATTGCCAGGAACGGATACAGAGTTATGCCTGAGGACATTGTCGCTTACTGGAACAACCTGGCGGCGGTGCAGGCGGAGCCTCAGCAGTGGGACCCTATGGTGCCTGCTCCCAGCACTTCAACATTAGACCTCACGACTTCTATGACTAGTGATTACCAAGCTAGGCCAAAAGCCTAAGCTTGGGGGAGTATGTATTCCCACCGACATTACATTCATGTTCACACATTTCATTCCAGTTGTCGGTGTCCATACTTTTTCATTGTATCATCCATGCTTTAATTATTTTTTCTTGCTTTCTTCGTGTGTGTTTGAAAAAACTTTGAGAAAATCCCAAAAATATGTATCTTGCTTCTTTTTGATTTTTCTTTCTAGTTTAAATTATTGTAGTACTAAAAAGAAAACCCAAAAATATTTCCATATTCTTCTTTTACTTGTTGGGAGCTTTCCCGTGTAAATAGTTTTTCTCGTTTTTGCTTTTTGCTTTTTCGTTTGCTTGTTTTTTTTAAAAAAAGACTCCAACAATATTTCAGTGTGTTTCTTTGAATTTCTTTATCTTTTATCGAGTCATAACGAGGATAAGACCACGATGGAAATGTTGAGTGTCTCCCATTTGCATTGTTGATCTAACAAAGAGCCCATATTACCTTGTCTTCTCCTCTTGAATAAATTTTTTGCAGATTCCAGCTTAGTCCACGACACTCTTGCACTATTATTATTTCAAATCGTTCGGTCGTGCAAGTGAAAGGCAATAATGACGAAGCTATATGAACTAGCCGTGGCAGAAAGAAACGGGTATGAACTCGGCTTGTTCTATTTTTGTAAATATGTTTAACCTAGTGCTTCAGCCTATTATGATCAAAGATGTTTGCAATGTCAATTAGAGATTATAGTTTCTCATGCCATGCATAAGTAGCTAGGAGTAAGTAATGACTTTTGTTGGACATCAGCATTGCGTTAAAATGATTGTGATGTAGTATGATGATATGGTATCCTCCTCTGAATGTTTGAGGTGCTTGACTTGGCACATGTTCATGCATGTAGTTGAATCGAAACCAACATAGCCTCCATGATATTTATGTTTATGGTGTTCATATCTTACTCATGCTAGTATCCAATGTTACTTATGCATAATGCATGTTCATGACCATCGTTGCTCTCTAGCTGGCCGCTTCTCAACCTATTTGCTAGCCTTCGCCTGTACTAAGTGGGAACTCTGCTTGTACATCAAAAACCTGAAACCCAAGTTATTCCAGATGAGTCCACCATACCTACCTATATGCGGTATTACCCTGCCGTCCTAAGTAAATTTGCATGTGCCACCTCTAAAAACTTCAAATAAATATCCTTTTTGTGTGCCTGGGTCATTCATGGAACGACAGGAGGTAGTCGGTATCTTCCATGCTAAGCGGGTTATTCTCAGGTCAAGTGTTTAGTCACTTGCCACCGCACGAGAAAAGGGCGGTAATAGGGATGCCCAGTCCCAAACTACAAAAAGAAAAGAGCTTACAAATAATCAAACAAAACTCCCAATGGAGTCGTAACCTTTACATTTCCACTTGGGGACCTCTACTAGCGTGCTTAGCATGGAAGATATTGATAACTGACGGTCGTGAAGTGAATGAGAAGGGTGCATGTCTCAAAATATCATTTACCTCTATTTTAAAAACTTGAGCTCTGGCACCTCTGCAAATCACTGCTTCACTCTGTGAAGGGACTATCTATTTACTTTTATGTTGTGTCATCACCTTCTCAAATAAGCGTCAGAACCTGAGAGCACTGTTGTCATGCTGATGCATTGCGTATAGCTAATGTTGGGTGCATCATGACTAGATCTTTTCTACCATGAATTACAATGTTTAGTCGTTGCTTGAACTTTGGGGGTGCTCTGCATTTATATTTTGCGGTCTCAGAAAGGGCTAGCAAGATACCACTATTGTCATATTATATCATGATTGTTTTGACAATATGTTGCTATTTGAGATATCTTATTATTGCTCTCTAGTTGTTTATGTCATTGATATGATTTAATATAATTTTTAAGAGTTATTGTTGACATGGTTAGTTATAATCCTTGCTGAAAACCTGGGTGTTGTTTAAGCTTATTTATGAAACAAAAGCAGAAGAGTTTGTAAAAGTTTTTATTTTTTCACTTTTAGTTTATCAACTGAATTGCTTGAGGACAAGCAAAGGTTTAAGCTTGGGGGAGTTGATACGTCTCCAACGTATCTACTTTTCCTAACACTTTTCCTATTGTTTTGGACTCTAATTTGCATGATTTGAATGGAACTAACCCCGGACTGACGTTGTTTTCAGCAGAACTACCATGGTGTTGTTTTTGTGCACAAATAAAAGTTCTCGGAATGGAACGAAACTTTGTGAGGATTTTTTTATATCAAATAAGAGAATTTCTGGAGCCAGGAGGTACCTGAGGGGGGCACTTGGGTGGGCACAACCCACCAGGGCGCGCCAGCCCCCCCCCCCCATCCCCCATGGTGGGTGCTGCCCACCTGGTGGCCCCACTGACCCTCAAAATGATGCTATAAAATCCCATATTTCCAGAAAAAATTAAGGATAAAGAATTATCGCGTTTCACGAGACAGAGCCGCTGCCATCTCCTGTTCTTCATCAGGAGGCCATATCTGGAGTCCGTTTGGGGCTTTGGAGAGGGGGATCTTCGATCTTCATCATCACCAACACATCTCCATCGCCAATTCCATGATTCTCCCCACCGGGAGTGAGTAATTCCTTTGTAGGCTCGCTAGTCGGTGAGGAGTTGGATGAGATTCATCATGTAATCGAGTTAGTTTTGTTAGGGCTTGATCCCTAGTATCCACTATGTTCTGAGATTGATGTTGCCATGACTTTGCCATGCTTAATGCTTGTCACTTTGGGCCCGGGTGCCATGATTTCAGATCTGAATCGTTTATGTTATCACCATTATATCCATGTTCTAGATCCGATCTTGCAAGTTATAGTCACCTACTACGTGTTATGATCTGACAACCCCGGAGTGACAATAGTCGGGACCACTCCCGGTGATGACCGTAGTTTGAGGAGTTCATGTATTCACCATGTGTTAATGCTTTGTTCCGGTTCTCTATTAAAAGGAGGCCTTAATATCCCTTAGTTTCCAATAGGACCCTGCTGCCATGGGCGGGTAGGACAAAAGATGCCATGCAAGTTCTTTCAATAAGCATGTATGACTATTTATGGAATACATGCCTACATTATATTTATGAACTGGAGCTAGTGCCGTATCGCCCTAGGTTATAACTATCTCATGATGAATATCATCCAACGAGTCACCGATCCAATGCCTACGAATTTATCTTATAGCATTCTTGCTAAGTTACTACTGTTACTACTGCTATCGTTACTGCTACAATATCACTGCTATCACTGTTACTATTACCGTACTACTGCTGCTATCATCAAAAGCATCATACTACTGTGCTACTAATCACAGGACCATCCGTTGGATCCCCTTTGGTGGCCATCTAGTAAACAAAGTATTTTCTAGCTATATAGGTTAAATATTGAGAGGGTAGGATTCTTCTGACTTCTTTCCCACACACCCACCCCTGGTAAAGACACGGGGCGTACATGATTTTATTCTTGACTTATCTAAATTCAACTTATTAGGTTCTCGATGGTTCAGGAATTACGTAAACCTTCAAGCTAGATTCGAATTCAAGTATTGCTTCTTTTCGTCGATTGATGCTCTAGCATAGTCTTTTCACGAATTGGGTGGAAATGCTAGTTGTACGTTCAGTCTCAAATCCTTGCATATTGGATGATTTACCTTAAGGAAACACTTTGCTACAGTAGTATGATGTGAAGCAATCGTCAGACCTGCCATACGTCGTGGATTTACATTTTGATTTCATGGCTGCCATAATAAGCCCTATACTAATGACTTGATTTTTTTGCCTTCCCATAATCTCTCCCTGGATTAATCTCCCGAACAAACTCTCCCCCATTTCCCCTGACCGTCCATGCTCAGCGCCGAGCTCGGCATGCTCCTCGCCGTCACAACTCCCTCCCTAGCACGAGTTGGTTACCTGCCCATCAACGGCCTCTGCCCATCTCATCGGTGCGCCGCGAGGGGACTGGACAACAGCTACTCACCAACGACATCGTAACCTCCGTCATCGTCGTGCTCAGCTCCACCAGGATCGAGCCCTGCTGTTGGAAATATGCCCTAGAGGCAATAATAAAGTGGTTATTATTATATTTCCTCGTTCATGGTAATCGTTTATTATCCATGCTATAATTGTATTGACCAGAAACTCAAATACATGTGTGGATACATAGACAACAAACATGTCCCTAGTGAGCCTCTACCAGACTAGCTCGTTGATCAAAGATGGCTATGGTTTCCTAGCCATAGACATGAGTTGTCATTTGATAACGAGATCACATCATTAGGAGAATGATGTGATGGACAAGACCCAAACTATAAACATAGCATATGATCGTATCAAATTTATTACCATCATTTTCTACATGTCAAGTATATGTTCCTATGACCATGAGATCATGCAGCTCACTAACACCGGATGAGTACCTTGTGTGTATCAAATGTCGCAACGCAACTGGGTGACTATAAAGATGCTCTACATGTATCTTCGAGGGTGTCTGTTGAGTTGGCATGGATCAAGACTGGGATTTGTCACTTAGTATGACAGAGAGGTATCTCAGGGCCCACTCGGTAATACAACATCACAATAAGCTTGCAAGAATTGTGACTAAGGAGTTAGCCACGAGATCTTGTATTATGGAATGAGTAAAGAGACTTGCCGGTGACGATATTGAACTAGGTATGGAGATACCAGCGATTGAATCTCGGGCAAGTAACATACTGATGGACAAAGGGAACTACATAAAGGATTAGCTGAATCCTTGGCGTCGAGGTTCGACTAATAAAGATCTTCATGGAATATGTGGGAACCAATATGGACATCCAGGTCCCACTATTGGTTATTGACCATAGAGGTGTCTTGGTCATGTCTACCTTATTCTCGAACCCGTAGGGTCAGCACCCTTAACGTTCGGTGACGCTAGAGTAGTATTGGGATATTCACGTTGGTGACCGAATGTTGTTTGGCGTCTTGGATGAGATTCTGGACATCACGAAGAGCTCCAGAATGGTCTGGAGATAAAGATTTATATATGGGAAGTCATATTTTGGCTACCGGAAAAGTTTCGGGTTTTACTAGTATTGTACCGGGAAGGTTCTAGAAGGTTCCAAAAGGTTATAGAAGGTTCCAGAGGGTTCCGTGGGAGTCCAGAAGGGTACCTCGAGCACCTAGGGCGTGCATGGGCTATAGGGGGGGTATCCTAGCCTTATTGGGCCAGGTGCACCAACCCCATAAGGCCTATCCGCCTAGGGGAAGGATAACCCTAAGGGGGAGGGCCCTCCACTTGGCTTGGAGGGCACTCCTCCCCCTTTGGCCACCTCCCATCCTTGGATGAGGGGCTAGGGCTGCTCCCCCAGCCCTCCAACACCTCTATATATAGTGGGGAGGAGGCGCAAGGGCTGGACACAACAATTCCCACGCCCAACGGCCTCCTCTCTCTCTCGTTCTTCCTCCTTCATAGTTCTGGAGGTGCTTGGCAAAGCCCTGCTGGGATTGCTCCACCACTATCTCCACCACGCTGTCGTGCTGGTTGAGATCCCATCTATTTCTCCTGCCTCACTTGCTGGATCAAGAAGGAGGAGACTTCATCGAGTCATACGTGTGCTGAATGCGGAGGTGCCGTCCGTTCGGCGCTACATCGAACTGTTGGGGAACGTAGCAGAAATTCAAAATTTTCCTACGAGTCACCAAGATCTATCTATGGAGAAACTAGCAACGAGGGGAAGGAGAGTGCATCTACATACCCTTGTAGATTGCTAAGCGGAAGCGTTCAAGAGAACGGGGTTGAAGGAGTCGTACTCGTCATGATCCAAATCACCGGAGATCCTAGTGCCGAACGGACGGCACCTCCGCGTTCAACACACGAACAGCCCGGTGACGTCTCCCATGCCTTGATCCAGCAAGGAGAGAGGAAGAGGTTGAGGAAGACTCCATCTAGCAGCAGCACAACGGCGTGGTGGTGGTGGAGGAGTGTGGTACTCTAGCAGGGCTTCGCCAAGCACCGCAAGAGACGAGGAGGGAGAGAGGTAGGGCTGCGCCAAGAGAGAGGAAAACTCATATGTTTGCAGCCCCAAATACCTCAAGTATATATAGGGGAAGGGGAGGGGCTGCTCCCCCATCTAGGGTTCCCTCCCTAGGGGTGGCGGCAGCCCCAAAAACCCATCTAGGGTGCAGCCAAGGGGGGAGAGGGGAAACTTGCCCCCCAAGAAAGGTGGGTGCGCCCCCTCCCCAAACCCTAGGCGCCTTGGGCCCTTGTGGGGGGGGGACGCACCAGCCCACCTGGGGCTGGTCCCCTCCCACACTTGGCCCATGCTGCCCTCTGGGGCCGGTGGCCCCACTTGGTGGACCCCGGGGACCCTCCCGGTGGTCTCGGTACGTTACCGATAACACCCGAAACTTTTCCGGTGCCCAAAACAGGACTTCCCATATATAAATCTTTACCTCCGGACTATTCTGGAACTCCTCGTGACATCCGGGATCTCATCCGGGACTCCGAACAACATTCGGTAACCATGTATTTCTATTCCCTATAACCCTAGCGTCATCGAACCTTAAGTGTGTAGACCCTACGGGTTCGGGAACCATGCAGACTTGACCGAGATGTTCTCTGGTTAATAACCAACAGCGGGATCTGGATACCCATGCTGGCTTCCACATGTTCCACGATGATCTCATTGGATGAACCACGATGTCAAGGACTCAATCGATCCCGTATACAATTCCCTTTGTCTAGCGGTATTGTACTTGCCCGAGATTCGATCGTCGGTATGCCGATACCTTGTTCAATCTCGTTACCGGCAAGTCTCTTTACTCGTTCCGTAACACATCATGCCGTGATCAACCCCTTGGTCACATTGTGCACATTATGATGATGTCCTACCGAGTGGGCCCAGAGATACCTCTCCATCAACCGGAGTGACAAATCCCAGTCTCGATTCGTGCCAACCCAACAAACACTTTCGGAGATACCCGTAGTGCACCTTTATAGCCACCCAGTTACGTTGTGACGTTTTGTACTCCCAAAGAATTCCTACGGTATCCGGTAGTTGCACAATCTCATGGTCTAAGGAAATGATACTTGACATTAGAAAATCTTTAGCATACGAACTACACGATCTTTGTGCTAGGCTTAGGATTGGGTCTTGTCCATCACATCATTCTCCTAATGATGTGATCCCGTTATCAACGACATCCAATGTCCATGGTCAGGAAACCGTAACCATCTATTGATCAATGAGCTAGTCAACTAGAAGCTTACTAGGGACATGGTGTTGTCTATGTACCCACACATGTATCTGAGTTGCCTATCAATACAATTATAGCATGGATAATAAACGATTATCATGAACAAGGAAATATATTAATAATAACTTATTTATTATTGCCTCTAGGGCATATTTCCAACAGTCTCCCACTTGCACTAGAGTCAATAATCTAGTTCACACCGCCATGTGATTAACATTGACAGGTCACATCGCCATGTGACCAACATCCAAAGAGTTTACTAGTGTCACTAAACTAGTTCACATCACCATGTGATTAAGACTCAATGAGTTCCGGGGTTTGATCATGTTTTGCTTGTGAGAGAGGTTTTAGTCAACGGATCTGCAACATTCAGATCTGTATGTATTTTGCAAATCTCTAGGTCATATTGTAAATGCTGCTTCCATGCTCCACTTGAAGCTATTCCAAATGGTTGCTCCACTATACGTATCCGGTTTGCTACTCAGAGTCACTCGGATAGGTGTTAAAGCTTGCATCAACACAACCCTTTACGCCGAACTCTTTATCACCTCCATAATCGAGAAACATGTCCTTATTAACTCCAAGGACAATTTTTGACCGCTGTCCAATGATCCGTTCCTGGATCATTCCTGTACCCCTTGACTGAATCATGGCAAGGCACACTTCCAGTGCGGTACACAGCATAGCATACTATAGAGCCTACGTCTGAAGCATAGGGGACGACCTTCATCCTTTATCTCTCTTCTGTCGTGGTCGAGCTTTAACTCTTAACTTCATACCTTACAACTCAGGCAAGAACTCCTTCTTTGACTGATCCATCTTGAACACCTTCAAGATCATGTCAAGGTATGTGCTCATTTGAAAGTACCATTTAGCGTTTTTGATCTATCCTCATAGATCTTGATGATCAATGTTCAAGTAGCTTAATCCAGGTTTTCCATTGAAAAACACCTTTCAAACAACCCTATATGCCTTCTAGTAATTCTACATAATTTCTGATCAACAATATGTCAACAACATATACTCATCAGAAATTCTATAGTGCTCCCACTCACTTCTTTGGAAATACAAGTTTCTCATAAACTTTGTATAAACCCAAAATCTTTGATCATCTCATCAAAGCGTACATTCCAACTCCGAGATGCTTACTCCAGTCCTTAGAAGGATTGCTGGAGCTTTGCATACTTGTTAGCATCTTTCAGGATTGACAAAAAACCTTCTGGTTGTAATACATACAACCTTTCCCCAAGGATATCTTCGAGGAAACAATGTTTTGACATCCTATCTGCAAGATTTCGTAAATCATGCAGTTATTTCTAATATAATTCCAACAGACTCTTAGCATCGCTATGAGTGAGAAAGTCTCATCGTAGTCAACTCCTTGAACTTGTCGAAAAACATCTTAACGACAAGTCGAGCTTTCTTAATGGCGATACTTACCATCATTGTCTGTCTTCCTTTTAAAATACATCTATACCCAATGGCCTTACGACCATCAAGTATTTCTTCCAAAGTCATGGATCCTCTCTCGGATTTTATGGCCTCGAGCCATTCGTCGGAATCCGGGCCCACCATCGCTTCTCCATAGCTCGTAGGTTCATTGTTGTCTAGAAACATGACCTCTAAGACATGATTGCGTACCACTCTAAAGTAGTACGCGTCCTTGTCGACCTACGAGGTCCGGTAGTGACTTGATCCGAAGCATCATGATCACTATCATCATCTTCCACTTCAATTGGTGTAGGTGCCACATGAACAACTTCCTATGCCATGCTACACACTGGTTGAAGTGATGGTTCAATAACCTCATCAAGTCTCCACCATCCTCCCACTCAATTCTTTCGAGAGAAACTTTTCCTCAAGAAAGGACCCGTTTCTAGAAACAATTACTTTTGCTTCCGGATCTGAGATAGGAGGTATACCCAACTGTTTTGGGTGTCCTATGAAGATGCATTTTTATCCGCTTTGGGTTCGAGCTCATCAACCTGAAACTTTTTCACATAAGCGTCGCAGCCCCAAACTTTTAAGAAACGACAACTTAGATTTCTCCAAACCATAGTTCAAACGGTGTCATCTCAACGGAATTACGACGTGCCCTATTAAAGTGAGTGCGGATGTCTCTAATGCCTAACCCATGAACAATAGTGGTAATTCGATAAGATACATCATGGTACACACTATATCCAATAGGGTGCAAATATGATGTTCGGACACACCATCACATTATGGTGTTCCAGGCGGTATTAATTGTGAAACAATTTCCACAATGTCTTAATTGCGTGCCAAAGCTCGTAACTCAGATACTCATCTCTATGATCATATCATAGACATTTTATCCTCTTGTCACGATGATCTTCAACTTCACTGTGAAATTACTTGAACCATTCAATAATTCAGACTTGTGTTTCATCAAGTAAATATACTCAGTATCTACTTAAATCATCCGTGAAGTAAGAACATAACGATATTCACTGCATGCCTCAGCACTCATTGGACTGCACACATCAAAATGTGTTACTTCCAACAAGTTGCTATCTTGTTCCATTTTACTGAAAACTAGGCCTTTCAGTCATCTTGCCCATGTGGTATGATTTGCATGTCTCAAGTGATTCAAAATCAAGTGAGTCCAAACGGTCCATTTGCATGGATTTTCTTCATGCATATACACCAATAGACATGGTCCGCATGTCTCAAACATTTCATAAACAAGTGAGTCCAAAGATCCATCAACATGGAGCTTCTTCATGCATTTTATACCAATATGACTTACATGGCAGTGCCACAAGTAAGTGGTACTATCATTACTATCTTATATCTTTTGGCATGAAAATGTGTATCACTATGATCGAGATTCAATAAACCATTCATTTTAGATGCAAGACCATTGAAGGTATTATTCAAATAAATAGAGTAACCATTATTCTCCTTAAATGAATAACCGTACTGCGATAGACATAATCCAATCATGTCTATGCTCAACGCAAACACCAAATAACAATTATTTAGGTTTAACACCAATCTCGATGGTAGAGGGAGCATGCGATGCTTGATCACATCAACCTTGGAAACACTTCCAACACATATCGTCAGCTCACCTTTAGCTAGTCTCCGTTTATTCCGTAGCTTTTATTTTGAGTTACTAACACTTAGCAACCAAACCGGTATCTAATACCCTGGTGCTACTAGGAGTACTAGCAAACTACACATTAACATAATGTATATCCAATATACTTCTATCGACCTTGCCAGCCTTCTCATCTACCAAGTATCTAGGGTAATTCTGCTCCAGTGGCTGTTCCCCTTATCACAGAAGCACTTAGTCTCGGGTTTGGGTTCAACCTTGGGTTTCTTCACTAGAGCAGCAGCAGATTTGTCGTTTCATGAAGTATCCCTTCTTGCCCTTGCCCTTCTTGAAACTAGTGGTTTCACCAACCATCAACAATTGATGCTCCTTCTTGATTTCTACTTTCGCGGTGTCAAACATTGCGAATATCTCAAGGATCATCATTTCTATCCCTGATTTGTTATAGTTCATCACGAAGCTCTAGTAGCTTGGTGGTAATGACTTTGGAGAAACATCACTATCTCATCTGGAAGATTAACTCCCACTCAATTTAAGTGATTGTTGTACCCAGACAATCTGAGTACAAGCTCAACGATTGAGCTTTTCTCCCTTAGTTTGTAGGCTAAGAATCTCATCGGAGGTCTTATACCTCTTGACGTGGGCACGAGCCTGAAATCCCAATTTCAGCCCTCGAAACATCTCATATGTTCTATGACGTTTCGAACTCGTCTTTGGTGCCTCAACTCTATACCGTTTAACTGAACTATCACATAGTTATAAAACGTGTATGTCAGTTGTTCGCAACATCCACAGACGACGTTCGAGGTTCAGCACACCGAGTGGTGCATTAAGGACATAAGCCTTCTACGAAGCAACAAGGACAATCCTCAGTTTACGGACCCAGTCCGCATAATTGCTACTATCAACTCTCAACTAAATTTTCTCTAGGAACATATCTAAAACAGTAGAACTAAAGCGTGAGCTACGACATAATTTGCAAAGGGTTTTTGACTATGTTCAGGATAATTAAGTTCATCTTATGAACTCGCACTAAAATAGACATCCCTCCCGTCATCTAAGTGATTACATGATCCGAATCAACTAGGCCGTGTCCGATCATCACGTGAGACGGCCTAGTCATCTTCGGTGAACATCTTCATGTTGATCGTATCTACTATATGACTCATGCTCGACCTTTCGGTCTCTTGTGTTCCGAGGCCATGTCTGTACATGATAGGCTCGTCAAGTGAACCTAAGTGTTTCGCGTGTGTAAATCTGGCTTACACCCGTTGTATGTGAACGTTAGAATCTATCACACCCGATCATCACGTGGTGCTTCGAAACGACGAACTTTCGCAACGGTGCACAGTTAGGGGGAACACTTTCTTGAAATTTTAATGAGGGATCATCTTATTTACTACCGATAAGATGCATAAACATGATAAAATCACATGCAATCAAAAAGTGACATGATATGGCCAATATCATTTTGCTCCTTTTGATCTCCATCTTCGGGGCTCCATGATCATCATCGTCACCGGCATGACACCATGATCTCCATCATCGTGTCTCCATGAAGTTGTCTCGCCAACTTATTACTTCTACTACTATGGCTACCGGTTAGCAATAAAGTAAAGTAATTACATGACGTTGTTCAATGACACGCAGGTCATACAATAAATTAAGACAACTCCTATGGCTCCTGCCGGTTGTCATACTCATCGACATGCAAGTCGTGATTCCTATTACAAGAACATGATCAATCTCATACATCACATATCATTCATCACATTTTTTTGGCCATATCACATCACATAGCATACCCTGCAAAAACAAGTTAGACATCCTCTAATTGTTGTTTGCATGCTTTACGTGGCTGCTATGGGTTTCTAACAAGAACGTTCCTTACCTACGCAAAAACCACAACGTGATATGTCAATTGCTATTTACCCTTCATAAGGACTGAGGGAGTCCTGGATTAGGGGGTGTCCGGATGGCCGGACTAAGACCTTTGGCAGGACTCCTGGACTATGAAGATACAAGATTGAAGACTCCGTCCCGTGTCCAGATGGGACTTTCCTTGGCGTGGAAGGCAAGCTTGGCGATACGATATGAAGATCTCCTCCCATTGTAACCGACTCTGTGTAACCCTCGCCCTCTCCGGTGTCTATATAAACCGGAGCATTTTAGTCCGTAGGACGAACAACAATCATACCATAGGCTAGCTTCTAGGGTTTAGCCACTCCGATCTCGTGGTAGATCTACTCTTGTACTACCCATATCATCAATATTAATCAAGTAGGAGTAGGGTTTTACCTCCATCGAGAGGGCCCGAACCTGGGTAAAAACATCGTGTCCCTTGTCTCCTGTTACCATCCGCCTAGACGCACAGTTCGGGACCCCCTACCCGAGATCCGCCGGTTTTGACACCGACATTGGTGCTTTCATTGAGAGTTCCGCTGTGTCGTCACCATCAGGAAGGATGCCGCATCCCGTCTTTAAAGATGGTGTCGTTGCTAAAGGAGCTTTGGCTGTCGGCCAAACTCTCCGGCTATGCAGGTTTTTGATGACCGCCTGTCCGGCCGTCGCGCCGACGATGACCTCTCGGGCCATCGAAAGCAATCTTCACATTAGCTCGGAGCTTGCCGAGCAGTTAGATCCGATGGAGCTCCTCTCCCTGAACGAGCTCTTGGATCACATCGCGGCCCTGGGAGTCGCTACTGATTACGACCAGATTGGGCTTAAACCCGATCAGAGAGAGATTGACTCTCCCCAGATCACCCATCACATCGAAGTGGTGGAAGAACAATGCGGCAAGTCTTCGCCCGCCCTAAGGACCAGATGTGTCCGGATTCCCGATCCCTCCAAGCCGGATACCCGCGGAGGGGAGGATGTTGCCCAAACCCTGAACCTAAAGTCAGGCAGCAGGCCCGATTCATTGAATAATATCCAAGAAAGCAAGCTTGTGAATTTGGAAACCGCTTGGCCCCTGAATCTTACATCGGGAAGGGTTCCGGATTTAATTCCACCCGCCCACCCAACTATACGGGATTTATCCCTAATACGGCAAGAGCCCGGAGAAATAGTACACCACTACTGGGTCAGATTCCTCCTGGTTATGAACAGGATAAAGGACTGCCGCGAGAAAGAAGCAATTTCACTCTTCTGTAACAACTGCACGGACATCGGAATCCTCAACGCCATAAGTCGCCGCGAAATTACACGATTCGCCGACTTGACATCCATAGTATGAAAGTACTGTGCGATTGAAAGCGTTCAGAAAACCGAAGATGAATTCTGGGACAATCCGGCCCCGAATACAACACCAGTCCGAAACAAAAGGGCGCATCATCGCCAGGCATCTGAGCCAAACATCAAAAAACAAAAACCCTCTACAGGGTACGGGACCGTACTGGAAGGACGGCTCAATGGACCCTGTAAAATTCATAATTCAGGGAAAGCCACACCAACGCACAACCTTAGAGCATGCTGGATACTACGGCAGGTGGCCAGAAAAGGCGAGGAGCTTTTAACTCCAGCACCCGAAGAATACCTCCCGAGTATGGTGTTGACAGTCTTCGAGACCTTCACATCAAACAATGCAAGGAAACGAACACTCCACAACCTTGCCGAAGTCTACCAAGTAGCAACAATAAACCCATGGAGTGACATGGCTATCGCCTTTAATGCCAGTGACAAACCTAAATTCCGGACAGCCCGAGCACCAGCCGCATTGGTCCTCAGTCCGATAGTGGACGGCTTCCGACTTACAAAGGTACTCATGGACGGCGGCAGCGGACTCAACCTCATCTACGAGGAAACCCTGCGAAAAATGGAAATTGACTGGAGCCGCATTGAGCGAAGCAACACAACTTTTAGGGTAATAATTCCAAGCCGGGAAGCGTGCTGTTCAGGAAACATCACACTGGATGTGGTGTTCGGCACGCTGGATAATTATAGATCCGAGGAGGTCACGTTTCAAGTGGCCCCGTTCAGCAGCGGATACCACGCTCTGCTAGGGCGAGAAGCATTTACAATTTTCCAAGTCATACCCCATTACGGGTACATGAATCTCAAAATGCCCGGACCCAACGGAATCATCACTCTCGCAAGTGATCCGGAGATAGCGCTCCGCGCCGAAAACAAGACAGCCGCACTGGCCCTGGAGGCACTATCCGAGGCCCTAGCGGCCGAGGAACTAACTGCGTTGTGCTCTACGGTGGACAGGGACGATGTGATACTAGACAAGAGATCCAAGTCCACCTCCTTCAAACCAGCAGACGAAATAGTCAAATTCCAAGTCCATCCAACGGACACTACAAAAACGGCCTCCATCGGGGCACAACTAAAACCTGATGTAGACGCCGCACTCAGAGACTTCCTGCGGGAAAATTGGGACATTTTCGCCTGGCACCCCTCAGATATGCCAGGAATCCCACGCAGGCTGGCTGAGCACAGCCTGAACATCCTAAAAGGGTTTAAACCCGTCAAGCAGACTCTACGGCGTTTTTCCGAACCCAAGAGACAAGCCATGGGAGAGGAGCTAGCAAAACTGCTGGAAGCCGGATTCATCCGAGACATAAAACATCCGGAATGGCTAGCAAACCTGGTGATGGTACCAAATAAGGACAAATCTTGGCGTCTATGTGTCGATTTCAAAGACCTAAACAAGGCCTGTCCAAAGGACCCTTTCCCACTCCCCCGAATTGATCAAATCATCGACGCCACCGTAGGACACGACTCATTGTGTTTCCTCGATGCATACTCTGGCTACCATCAAATCAAGATGGCAGAGTCAGACCAAGCCGCAATGGCATTCATCACCCCATACGGCCCATTCTGCTTCAACACGATGCCCTTCGGGCTCAAAAACGCCGGCGCAACATATCAGCGCATGATTCAGACATGTCTGGCCAACCAGATCGGTAAAACAGTTGAAGCATACGTAGATGACATGGTCGTCAAAACAAAACACGTCGATACTCTAGTAGACGACTTGAGGCTCACATTCGACAATCTTCGAACATATGACATTAAGCTCAACCCGGAAAAATGCGTTTTCGGCGTACCAGCCGGAAAGCTCTTGGGCTTCATCGTATCCGGTAGAGGAATTGAAGCAAACCCAGCCAAGATCCGAGCTCTGTCACAATTGGATACCCCAAAGGACCTCAAACAGATACAAAAACTGACAGGATGTGTGGCGGCTCTAAGCCGCTTTATCTCCCGCTTAGGAGAAAAGGCATTACCCCTCTATCGCCTCCTGCGGCGCACCGACCACTTCGAGTGGACGGATGCCGCCACGGCCAGACTCAAAGAAATAAAAGCCATACTGGCAACAAATCCGGTCCTGGCCACGCCCAACACGGGCGAACCAATGCTATTATACATCACGGCAACCCATCAAGTTGTAAGCGCGGTGCTCGTCGTCGAACGAGAAGCGGACGGACACAAGTTCCCCCTCCAAAAACTAGTGTACTACGTGTCCACTGTACTAACTCCATGCAAGTCACGGTACCCGCATTATCAAAAGATAGTGTACGCGGTGTTCATGGCATCCCGGAAGCTGCTACACTACTTTCAAGAGTGCTCCATAACAATGGCATCCGAAGTACCCCTTAATGATATTATAAACAACCGCGACGCAACGGGCCGGATTGCCAAATGGGCCATCGAGCTCCTCCCATTCGACATAACCTACAAGCCAAGGCGAGCTATTAAGTCACAGGTTTTGGCCGACTTCATCGCCGAATGGACTGAAGCCGAACTCCCTAAAGAGCACGGTGCATACTCTAACTGGATCATGCACTTCGACGGCTCCAAAATGTTGGCTGGCCTGGGGGCTGGCGTCATTCTGACGTCCCCAACCGGAGACACAGTCCAATACGTACTTCAGATAATGTACACGGATTCCAACAACGCAGCCGAATACGAGGCCCTTTTACATGGCCTCCGGATGGCAGTCTCCATGGGCATTCAGCGCCTAGAGGTCCGCGGGGATTCAAACCTTGCAATATCCCAAATAAATGGAGACTTTGACGCCAAGGATCCGAAAATGGCAGCTTACCGCAATGCCATCTTAAAGATGTCAGCTCGGTTTGAGGGGCTTGAATTTCATCACATAGCCCGAGAAAATAACCAAGTAGCAGATGTGTTGGCACGCATTGGCGCCAAGCGCGAGGCCGTCCCTCCCAACATCTTCCTAGAAAGGTTGTTCAAGCCATCCGTATCATGGGAAGGAGAATCCGGAAACAATAGCCTGGACACAACTACACCGCCCCTCACCGAACATTCTGACACAGTAGGGGGCTCCGCCAACGAAACAACGCCGTCAGCCCACGCAATAATGGCAGTCATTGCCCTTTGGACAAAATCATTCCTAGCCTACCTAACTAGGCAGGAACTTCCCGAGGACCAAAACGAGGCCCGATGCATAGTGCGGCGATCTAAAGCCTACAAAGTCCACGAGGGAGAGCTTTACAAGAAAAGCACAACCGGAGTCCTTCAAAGGTGTATCTCCGAAGAGGAAGGGCGAGACATTTTGGCTGAAATTCATGCCGGACTCGGCGGGCACCACGCCGCAGCCCGGGCCGTTGTAAGCAAGGCCTTCCGTACCGGCTTTTATTGGCCAACGGCCCGGGCAGACGCTCAGGACTTAGTGCAACGATGTGTTGGTTGCCAGTTATTCGCCAACCAAAGCCACATGCGGCCTACCGCCCTACAAACTATACGCATTACCTGGCCTTTCGCGGTCTGGGGGCTTGATCGGACCCCTTAAAGGAGGAACCCACAAGCAAAAATATCTACTGGTCATGGTGGACAAATTCACCAAATGGATAGAAGCCAGGCCTATAAAGATGGCCGAATCTGGACCAGTGATAGACTTCATATCCGGGGTTGTACACCGTTACGGCGTCCCCCACGGCATCATAACCGACAACGGCACAAACTTCACGGCCTATGAAGTCAAACTTTGGTGCAAAAACATGGGCATCAAGCTCGACTATGCTCCAGTCTATCACCCTCAAACTAACGGTCAAGTCGAACGGGCCAATGGTCTCATTATGAGCGGCATCAAACCCAGACTAGTGCGATCCCTCAAGGAATCTAACACGCGCTAGGTAGAGGAGCTTGACTCCGTACTCTGGGGGCTGCGGACCACGCCGAATCGCACTACCGGATTCACACCATTTTTTATGGTATACGGCGCAGAGGCAGTACTGCCATGCGACATAATCCATGACTCACCTCGAGTGCGCATGTACGAAGAAAGTGAAGCCGAGCTCGATCTGCAGGACAGCTTGGACGCATTGGAAGAGGAGCACGACGTGGCAAAAGCTCGTTCAGCATTCTATCAACAGCAGGCTCAAAGATACCAAAGCAGAGAAGTACGAGCCAAAACCTATAACGTTGGCGAACTAGTTCTACGCCTGCCGGACAAGAAAAAGGATAAATTAAAGCCCAAATGGGAGGGCCCCTTCATAATCGACCAAGTACTGACCGGCGGAGCGTACCGTCTGTGAAACACATCGGATAACCGACTCGAGCCGAACCCATGGAACGCAGCACGCCTACGAAGGTTCTACGCCTAGCGCGGGACTCCGTGTTCGTTTCCTTCCCTCGTCCCTTTGTTTTATATTTTATTTTTATTTCTATTTTTTATTGGTAGTCCGGGATTTTGTTCCTTCTCCCTACCCTTTTTCTCACAAGCCCTTAGGGGCTTTCCTGTGCATTATTCGTACATACCCGACGCGCTACCCGCGCTCATAATACCTGGGGGCTTCTTTACCAAGAAGTTTATATAAAACGGGCCTCATGCCCAAAACATGTGTGATGCTTCCGCATGAACCTATTATACACCATTATATGCATCGATATGACTTAAGTTTTGGCCAAGCTGGGTTGCCTGGCTCCTGTGCTTACCCCTACATTCCCGTTCGTTCGGCTAGGTGGTAAAGGGAGCACCTCTGCGATTGTTACTGCCGGGTCAGCCGGATGTGTACCTCAGATTGGGTGAAGCCGAAAGCTAGCGTTCTTAAGGGAATATTTGGTCGGTGAACTAAGAGATGATCTTTCGTATTTATTCATTTGCCCCCAGATGCTTTTCTGCTCTTTCTGGCAGTTTGGACATGCACTTTAGGGCATGCCTCCCAGGGAAAGGAACCCCTAACGGAACTATTCTCCCTGGAAGATGTTTCTTACTAACCATGTAATATAACATAACTAGTTGGGAACTTGTCTGCTAAAGCATTTATGACCCCTACGCCTTGTCTCCATGCATGCCCCGGTTCTTACATAATCGAGAGGGTATTCGGACACACTCTGGACTATAGGGTCCAGAGGTCGAAGAGAAAAGGTCCGCAATGACAAACAATCTACAATCCGGCTAGAAGGCATTTTTTATGTCATTTTTACAGAGTCAATCCGACTCGGCATATTCTTCTTCAATACCATCCAACAGGCGGTCTAATTTATAGTCCTGTTGGGAATACTTTGCAGCCAGCTCCACCTGGCCATATGCTAAGCTGACCGGGATCTCCTTTCCGTCTAGACCTATAGTGCCGACCTCGGCCATGTGGTTTAGGTCAGCCTTCGTGTACCGAGTCTTCACCATGGCCCAGGCCTCCCTGGCACCTTGACGGCAAGCCGATATCTTCCACAACCGGAAGCGCTGCCGCACTCCCTCCAGCTTCTTGGTAAGCTCCTCAAGGCCTTCGGGCACGAAGAGGGATGGTCACATAGCCTGGATGACGCTTTGCATTGCCTGCCGAACTCGTTCGTGTAGTTGCATCAGCTCGGGAAGAAGGTCTCCCGATGAACCAGGCATTTCCTCCGCAGGACGACCCGTCAGCAGACCTACAGACATAGCTCTGTCAATCGACTTCCTCGCCAAATTCTTTTTTCGCAGATTCGTTGAAGCACTTACTAAAAATGCCGCGTCGAAATCGCCAATTCTCCTTCATGGCAGAAGACAGCTGAATACGAACATCTTTCAGTTCCTCACCTAGCTGGGTATTGGCATCTTGAAGCTTGTTCTTCTCTTGCCTCACCCTCGTCAGCACGCTCTCGCCAACCTTTAGTTGGCGTAGGAGTTGTTGCTTGTCCGGATCTACTCCGGCCTCATCTGCATTATTATCGTCAGGGTTGCACGCCTGCCGAATTTCAAAACGGAAGTACCTTTCGAAGCATATATTACCTGCGGGCGTCCCCTTGACATTTTCTGAAGTGGCCAATGCGGCCTCGAGCTGAGCCTTGCACTCTTCGAGCTCCTGGGACAATTGCGTGTTCTTCTTTGTAAGACACTGCATAGCACATGATCCTTCAAACAGTTATCTTCACTGTTTCAAGTCTCGGGGGCTACTGACATATATAACCTTCAATTCTACTCACATGTATGCCTTTTACATACTGCTCCGTGGCTCTGGCTAGACCATTTTGAGCAGCACGGAGATACGCATCTCCTGTATTAAAGGCGTCCAACGCCTCTGGGGAAAAACACGCGTCACGAAGAACAGTCTGGCAACGCCTGTGGTTCAGGGCACTCTCCACCTCTGAATTGGTGGCAGATAGCCCGTCGGCACCCTCTGTCGGAGGAGCGCCCGAGGCGCGTCCCGTGTCCGCCGCCGCTTCCAGACCCGGCCTCGAACCTTGGCCGGCGGACATAGTCCGGTGGGCTCTCTTCTTTCTAAGAAAATCATGAGCATTAGTAAGACACAAGGTCATAAACCCTAGGCGTTAAATTCGCACGCCATACCGTTGCGCCAGAATCTCGATCTGGTCCGCACTTCTTTTTGGCTCGCCTGGCTTCAGCGGCCCTTGTTGGCTGCCCACCGTGGACTCGGCCTTCCGCCTCAAGGATTCACCCTGCGAAACGCTGTTGGTACACGGCATGCAAGATAAAACATGAGAATACTGGGACTTCGATCTTAGTTACCTTGGAGGCTGGAAGTAGTCTGGGATAGTCGGCCGTGATGTCCACTAAGGAGTTATCCTTGCTCAATTGATGAAATACTCCATCAATCAACTCCACGCATAAATCCGGATCTTCTTGGGAGTCCGGATCGAGGGGCCGTTCCGGGTCCTCGGGTTGTGGAACAGGGCTGTTTATTTCCTTCACAGCCTGGCACAGCTCCTGCGTTTAAACATTACTAGTCTAAGCACTCAACTACGGGAATTTCAAAAACGGATAGGCAAGTGAAAGTGTCCGCTCACCCAACTAGGAGGATTTTACATAGAGAATCCGCCTTTCGGGTTGACACGGAGGAATTCTTCCTCTTCCCCCTTGTACAAAGCGGATAAGATTCTCGTTAAAGTGGCGGCCGAATCTGGCCCCTTGCGACCGCACCGGGTAGCGTCATCCTCCCCGTTGAAATCCCACATGGGGTGGCCTCTGTATTGAAGCGGCTGCACCCCTCGCGTAATGCATATGGCCATGACCTTAATCATGGTCAGTCCGGAATGAGCCAACAACCTTATCCGGCTCATCAGGTACAGGACGTCCCTGTCAGCTTCCCTCTGAGGGTTCCATGGGCGCCAACTCAGGTGCTTCTTCAACGGGGCATTATTGAACTCGGGGAGGCCAGTCTGTACAGGGTCCGGCAGGGGGACGTCATCTATATAAAACCACTCCGAGGGCCAGCCTTCTGACGCCCTCTTTGGGGTGCCGGATAGATATCCGGTCCCGGCGATGCGCCATAGTTCGGCTCCGCCCACCTGATAAATAGACCCCTCCTGAGAACGGGGCACAAGGCAAAACAACCTCTTCCACAGCGCAAAATGGGCCTCAACACCCAAGAACAGCTCGCAGAGGGCCACGAAGCCCGCGATGTGCAAAATGGAGGCGGGCGTGAGGTTATGTAGCTGGAGGCCGTAGAACTCCAGCAACCCTCGGAGAAATGGATGGATTGGAAATCCTAGTCCTCTCATCAAATAAGGGACTAGGCATACCCGCTCTCCTTGAGAGGGATTGAGAATGTCCTCCGCCTACTCTCCGCCGCTATAGGCAGTAATCTCGGCTCGAACTGGGACCATATAAGCTGGGGGAAGAAGCCGCTTGGACTGAAGCACTACTAACTTGCTATGCGGGATGGAACACCGCCCCCAATCTCCGGGCTGAGGGCTGGAGGCGCGAGAGGAGGAGCGGCACCGACTGGCCATGATGGAATGGATCTCTGTCAGAGGCGCTCTGATGAAGACTCGCGGAGGGAAGATGGTGCGAATTGGATCTAAATCCCCGTCTCTTTTATGGGTGGCTCATTAACGCAACCGGGGGGGGGGGGTAAGTGAAAAGAAAACCCCTTGGCTTTTCGCATTCGTTTGACGCGTGGAAGATGGTCATTATGGGGCACAGAAGCCAAGGAGGACAGCATGCACTAGAAGCCAAACACTATTCGACGGATATAGAGAATTTGCAGGAGAACCCGCCTTGCAATGCCGAAGACAACTTGTGTGCCGGACTCGTCATCATTGAAGCCTGGTTCGGGGGGCTACTGAGGGAGTCCCGGGTTAGGGGGTGTCCAGATGGCTGGACTAAGACCTTTGGCCGGACTCCTGGACTATGAAGATACAAGATTGAAGACTCCGTCCCGTGTCCGGATGGGACTTTCCTTGGCGTGGAAGGCAAGCTTGGCGATACGATATGAAGATCTCCTCCCATTGTAACCGACTCTGTGTAACCCTAGCCCTCTCCGGTGTCTATATAAACCGGAGAGTTTTAGTCCGTAGGACGAACAACAATCATACCATAGGCTAGCTTCTAGGGTTTAGCCACTCCGATCTCGTGGTAGATCTACTCTTGCACTACCCATATCATCAATATTAATCAAGCAGGAGTAGGGTTTTACCTCCATCGAGAGGGCCCGAACCTGGGTAAAAACATCGTGTCCTTGTCTCCTGTTACCATCCGCCTAGATGCATAGTTCGGGACCCCCTACCCAAGATCTGCCGGTTTTGACGCCGACAAGGACCTTTTTCATCGAATCCGATCCGACTAAAGTGGGAGAGACTGGCACCCGCTAGCCACCTTATGCAACAAGTGCATGTCAGTTGGTGGAACCTGTCTCACGTAAGTATACGTGTAAGGTCGGTCCGGGCCGCTTCATCCCACAATACCGTCAAAACAAGATTGTACTAGTAACGGTAAGCTTATTGAACAAAATCAACGCCCACAACTACTTTGTGTTCTACTCGTGCATAGAATCTACGCAATAGACCTAGCTCATGATGCCACTATTGGGGAACGTAGCAGAAATTCAAAATTTTCCTACGAGTTACCAAGATCTATCTATGGAGAAACTAGCAACGAGGGGAAGGAGAGTGCATCTACATACCCTTGTAGATCGCTAAGCGGAAGCGTTCAAGAGAACGGGGTTGAAGGAGTCATACTCGTCGTGATCCAAATCACCGGAGATCCTAGTGCCGAACGGACGGCACCTCCGCGTTCAACACACGTACAGCCCGGTGACGTCTCCCATGCCTTGATCCAGCAAGGAGAGAGGGAGAGGTTGAGGAAGACTCCATCCAGCAGCAGCACAACAGCGTGGTGGTGGTGGAGGAGCGTGGTACTCCAGCAGGGCTTCGCCAAGCACCGCAAGAGACGAGGAGGGAGAGAGGTAGGGCTGCGCCAAGAGAGAGGAAAACTCATATGTTTGCAGCCCCAAAGACCTCAAGTATATATAGGGGAAGGGGAGGGCTGCGCCCCCACCTAGGGTTCCCTAGGGTTCCCTCCCTAGGGGTGGCGGCAGCCCCAAAAACCCATCTAGGGTGCGGCCAAGGGGGGAGAGGGGAAACTTGCCCCCCAAGAAAGGTGGGTGCGCCCCCTCCCCAAACCCTAGGCGCCTTGGGCCCTTGTGGGGGGGCGCACTAGCCCACCTAGGGCTGGTCCCCTCCCACACTTGGCCCATGCTGCCCTCAGGGGCCGGTGGCCCCACTTGGTGGACCCCCGGGACCCTCCCGGTGGTCCTGGTACGTTACCGATAACACCCAAAACTTTTCCGGTGCCCAAAACAAGACTTCCCATATATAAATCTTTACCTCCGGACTATTCCGAAACTCCTCTGACGTCCGGGATCTCATCCGGGACTCCTAACAACATTCGGTAACCACGTATTTCTATTCCCTATAAACCCTAGCGTCATTGAACCTTAAGTGTGTAGACCCTACGGGTTCGGGAACCATGCAGACATGACCGAGACATTCTCTGGTCAATAACCAACAGCGGGATCTGGATACCCATGTTGGCTTCCACATGTTCCACGATGATCTCATCGGATGAACCACGATGTCAAGGACTCAATCGATCCCGTATACAATTCCCTTTGTCTAGCGGTATTGTACTTGCCCGAGACTCGATCGTCGGTACACCGATACCTTGTTCAATCACGTTACCGGCAAGTCTCTTTACTCGTTCCGTAACACATCATCCCATGATCAACCCCTTGGTCACATTGTGCACATTATGATGATGTCCTACCGAGTGGGCCCAGAGATACCTCTCCGTCAACCGGAGTGACAAATCCTAGTCTCGATTCGTGCCAACCCAACAGACACTTTCAGAGATACCCATAGTGCACCTTTATAGCCACCCAGTTACGTTGTGACGTTTGGTACACCCAAAGCATTCCTACGGTATCTGGGAGTTGCACAATCTCATGGTCTAAGAAAATGATACTTGACATTAGAAAAGCTTTAGCATACGAACTACACGATCTTTGTGCTAGGCTTAGGATTGGGTCTTGTCCATCACATCATTCTCCTAATGATGTGATCCCGTTATCAACGACATCCAATGTCCATGGTCAGGAAACCGTAACCATCTATTGATCAACGAGCTAGTCAACTAGAAGCTTACTAGGGACATGGTGTTGTCTATGTACCCACACATGTATCTGAGTTTCCTATCAATACAATTATAGCATGGATAATAAACGATTATCATGAACAAGGAAATATAATAATAATAACTTATTTATTATTGCCTCTAGGGCATATTTCCAACACGAACTGGATCGTGATCACATCGCGAATAGTACAACTACATCAACCGCGTGTTATACGCTTCCTCTTAGCGATCTACAAGGGTATGTAGATCCAATCTCTCCTCTCGTAGATGTCCATCTCCTAGATTGATCTTGGTGAGCGTAGGGAGTTTTTTGTTTCCCATGCAACATTCTCCAACACCTACTCCACCTATAGTATTGGCCTTCGATCCACCTCGCCTGAGTGTGGTCTTGATTCGGGAATGAGGCAAGAACGAGTGGAGTACCGCAGGTTTCCCTACCCCATCCTCGTCTGATCTAGCGTTTGGATCATCTCCTTTTCGTGCTTTTTAATTCATGCATTGATAGTTGATTTGAAACATAATGTTGTTCTTAGATTCGTGTGATATTTCCATGTCAATATCTTGGGTTTTGTTCCCTGTTTGTTGGTGTGGATTTGTGCCATATATTATCTATTGGATCACTAAATCTATAGTCTAATTTTTGTGAAATTTGTATGTGCATCACTCAAATATGCCTCCCTAGTTGGTGGCAGAAGGTTCCCACTACCACTAATGATTTCAGTGCATTGTTTTGTGTTTCTTACCATGATGCACCGACATTTTAATACTTTTGCTTCTCTTGGGCTACAAAATTGCTCCCACTGGACAAACAAACATCGGCTAAAGTTGTATGTATGTGACACAAAATATGTATCCTCTTGGTGGCCACAATATTAGTTTGTTTTCCATTATCAATGTTTTGTCTTCCAACCAAGAATAGTAATCTGTAGATGCCATATTTCCATATTTCCTACAAGATATCATACTTTGTTCAAAAAATAAGATTCTTACTATCGATGCCTTGTTTCGATACAATTTAAATTTTAATTTATTCTTGAAGCACAACTTTTTGCATCTGATTAAGCTAGTAATCAGATTTGTTGTAAGGAAATTAATCTATTGCTTCCTATCAACCATGCTTCCTCTAGTTTGTTCATATGATTTCTATGGTAAGGAATTTGTTTACTTTATCCATTGTAGTGTGTGCTACTTTTATTATACAAACATTTTGCTTCAACCATTATTAGATACTACTGTATGCTTCAATCGCTAGTACTGTCTGCTTCAACCATTGGTAGTGTTGCTTCTGTTTGTACATTTTCTTATACACTGTTTTTTACTTTTTTTAGTGAATTTTGTATCATCATTAAATTTTGTGCTTCCTTCTTTCTCACTTTTTGCTTCAATTGTACAGATTCCGAATGAGATGATGTAATGTACCGAGGACGAGATCAACAAGGCACTGCTCTAAGGTTTTGATTGCACCATGAACAATGTAGAGAGCTCGTGGCACATGCAGATATTGTATGATCAGAATATCCAGCGCCCGCCACTACGACTAATACGAAATAAAAATAGTGTTGTAATAGTCTTTTAACTGTAGCAAAATAGGTTTGTAAATATTTGTTCACAATGGATTAATATGTTTCAATGATGCATCATTCGTGTTGTGCTTCCGAATGATTTCTTTGCGAAGCAACATTTTCAATACACAAAAAGATCGTTCCATTTGCACAAAAAATACCATTTGGCTGGATAGTCGATGGAAGCAAGAGATTGGTTCTTTTGAAACAAGTGGGGATATTTTTTATATTTGATGAAAACAAATTCCTATTTGATGGAAAAAAAGATAGTAATGTGATGTTTGCTTGAACTACGTCGGTATTTCCCCAAAGAGGAAGGGATGATGCAGCACAGCAACAGTAGGTATTTCCCTTAGTGATGAGACCAAGGTTATCGAACCAGTAACAGAACAACGCAACACAACGTAAACAGCTCCTGCGCACAAATAACAAATACTAGCAACCCGACGTGTTAAAGGGGTTGTCAATCCCTTTCGAGTAACGGCGCCAGAAGGCACGGAGATGGGAGAAAGTTGTAATAGATTGATTAAATAGATTGCAAATAAAATAAAGTGCAGCAAGGTATTTTTGTATTTTCGGTTTAATAGATCTGAAAACAAAAGCAAATGAAAATAGATCACAAAGGCAAATATATTAAAGAAGAGACCTGGGGGCCGTAGGTTTCACTAGTGGCTTCTCTCAAGAAAAATAGCAAATGGTGGGAAAACAGTTACTGGGCAATTGATAGAACTTCAAATAATGATGACGATATCCAGGCAATGATCATTATATAGGCATCACGTCCAAGATTAGTAGACCGACTCCTGCCTGCATCTACTACTATTACTCCACACATCGACCGCTATCCAGCATGCATCTAGTGTATTAAGTTCATGAAAAAACGGAATAATGCAATAAGAATGATGACACGATGTAGACAAGATCTATTTATGTAGAAATAG
This sequence comes from Triticum aestivum, assembly GCF_018294505.1. Taxonomy (NCBI): domain Eukaryota; kingdom Viridiplantae; phylum Streptophyta; class Magnoliopsida; order Poales; family Poaceae; genus Triticum; species Triticum aestivum. Next base: position 555,826,720 of record NC_057807.1, read on the forward strand.
ACCCCATCTTGTTATCCTTAATAGTAACGATACATACGTGTCGTTTCCCCTTCTGTCACTGGGATCAAGCACCGTAAGATTGAACCCATCACAAAGCACCTCTTCCCATTGCAAGATAAATAGATAAAGTTGGCCAAACAAAACCCAAATATCAAAGAAGAAATATGAGGCTATAATCAATAATGCATATAAGAGATAAAAGAAGACTCAAATAACTTTCATGGATAAAAACATAGATCTGATCATCAAAGTTCATCAGATCCCAACAAACACGCCGCAAAAAGACTTACATCATATGGATCTCCAAGAGACCATTGTATTGAGAAGAGAGAGAGAGAGAGAGAGAGAGAGAGGAATCCATCTAGACACTAACTACGGGCCCGTAGGTCTACAAAGAACTAGTCACGCATCATCGGAGAGGCACCAATGGACATGATGAACCCCTCTGTGATGGTGTCTAGATTGGATCTGGTGTTTCTGGAACTTGTGGCAGCTGGAATTGATTTTCGTCGACTCCCCTAGGGTTTCTGGAATATTGGGGTATTTATAGAGCAAAGAGGCGGTGCGGGAGGCCACCGAGGTGGGCATAACCCACCTGGGCGTGCCTGGGACCCCAAGCGCGCCCTGGTGGGTTGTGCCCCCCTCAGGGCACCCCTCTAGTACTTCTTCGGCCCAACTTGTGTCTTCTGGTCCAAAAAAATCCACAAAAAGTGTCACTGCGTTTGGACTCCGTTTGCTATTGATTTCCTGCGATGTAAAAAACAAGCAGAAAACAACAACTGGCACTGGGCACTATGTCAATAGGTTAGTACCAAAAAATGCTATAAAATGATTAGAAAATGATTGTAAAACATCCAAGAATGATAATATAACAACATGGAACAATAAAAATTATAGATATGTTGGAGACATATCACAATGCTTCCAACAAAATGTATCTTATTATGATTGAAGCAAATATTAGTGCGTGGAGGATACTCTCTGTCAAATATCATCCCTGGAAGCATTCCATTGACGTGGGAAAGAGAGTACTAAAAGGAAGATGTGGGACAGAGTGGTCAGCGGTGAGGGCATGCTACGGAGGATCGAAGCATGTAACCGAAAGCACGTAATTAGTTGAGGAAAGAAGCACTTAATTAGCGGAGGAAATAAACAACTCATCGGCATGCCTTCCTACTAGATCGGACGGGTAGCATGATTTCAATCCCACGCCTACCAATTGGTTTGATAGGTAGCAAAAAATCAGTAGTCTGATTCCTAGTGCTCCCCACCTTACTATACCTTGGAATTATCTGATAATTATGTTCTTTAATTCCAATTATTGGGTTATGTCAACTAATCCTATTGTTATATGCAGGATGGTTCTGACTAAGGGCAGGACCCCTCAAGGTGGGGGCGACGACCCTGAGGATGCAAATCCTCCATCACCTCCTCCTCCGCTACCTGAGTTAATGCACTTCCTAATGTAAACGGAGTGAAATTGGCAACTTATGGCACAAATGTTGTAGACCATTGCTCTTAACATGGCTCAATCCAACCGACGACAACAGGAGAATGACTCATGAGTCAGGCTCAATGACTTCCTCGGCTCCGGACCACCGAGTACCATACCTAGAGGAGCCTATCGATGTAGAGGATTGGATTCGGGAGATCAAGTGATCTTCGTCAACTTTGCTTCGTGCTACCTCAAGGATGTGCCAGCAAACTAGTGGACCAACTATTAGGAGATGCATGGTGAAGGGCAGACCATCACTTGGGAGCTTACTCAAGGACTTTGACGCTCATCATATCCTAGAAGAACTAACTGATAAGAATAAAGAAGAGTTCATGTACTTAAATCAAGGCAAGAAGATGGTGGATGAGTACAACCCGGAGTTTATGCACCTTGCCTGACACGTTGGTGATGCGACGTCCATGGACGCTAAGCAGCAATACCAGTTCCGTAGAGGCTTGCAAACAACCCTGCAATTATGCATAGGTGTATGATGAAGGTTCTCTCTCTCAAACAACCCTGCAATCAAATACAAGAAATCTCTTGTGACACCAACACACAAATGCAATGGTAAATTGTATAGGTGCACCAGTTTGGCGAAGAGATGGTGATACAAGTGTAGTATGGATAGTAGATATAGGCTTTTGCAATCTGAAAATAAAAAATGGCAAGGTAACAACTGAAAAATGGAGCACAAATAGTATTGCAATGCTTAGAAACAAGGCCTAGGGTTCATACTTTCGCTAGTGCAATCTCTCAATAGAGCTAACATAATTGAATCATATAACAATCCCTCAACGTGCGATAAAGAATCACTTCAAAGTTCTTATCAAGCGGAGAACATAAGATGAAATTGTTTGTAGGGTACGAAACCACCTCAAAGTTATCCTTTCCGATCAATCTATCGAGCTATTCCTATAAGTGTCACAAATAGCCCTAGAGTTCGTACTAAAATAACACCATATGATACACATCAACAAACTCTAATGTCACCGAGACACTCCAATGTCACCACAAGTATCCGTGAGTTGATTATTCCATATGCATCAAACAATTTCAGATTCATAATATTCAATCCAACACAAAGAACTTCAAAGAGTGCCCCAAGATTTCTACCAGAGAAAGTAGGACAAAAACGTGCATCAACCCCTATGAATAGATTACCCCAATGTCACCTCGAAAATCCGCGAGCTGAGTGCCAAAACATACATCAAATGAATCAATATAATACCCCATTGTCACCACGAGTATCCATATGCAAGACATACATCAAGTGTTCTTAAATCCATAAAAGTATTCAATCCGATAATAGTGAAACCTCAAAGGTTAAAAATCAATTCATCACAACAAGATAGAGAGGGGAAAACCATATGATCCAACTATATCAACAAAGCTCGTGATACACAAGATCGTGCCAAATTAAGAACACGAGAGAGAGAGAGAGAGAGAGAGAGAGAGAGATATCAAACACATAGCTATTAGTACATACCCTTTGCCCCAAAGGTGAACTACTCCCTCCTCATCATGGTGGCAGCCGGGATGACAAAGATGGCCCCAGATGATGATTTTCACCTCCAGATGGTATTTTGAAGGTACAGAGGCATGTGGTGTCGGAGTCAAAGTTCTAGGGTTATTTCTGGTGGTTTCTCTATTTATATGATTTTGGTGTTCGTCTCACGCTAAGATGGGACATTGGGTGCCCACTACCCACCAGCCCATGACCAAGGCCCCGGGCGCACCCTGACGGGTAGTGGCCACTGAGGGAGTCCTGGATTAGGGGGTATCCGGATAGCCGGACTATATACTTTGGTCGGACTGTTGGACTATGAAGATACAAGATTGAAGACTTCGTCCCGTGTCCGGATGGGACTCTCCTTTGCGTGGAAGGCAAGCTTGGCGATTCGGATATGTAGATCTCCTTCTCTATAAACCGACTCTGTGTAACCCTAGCCCCCTCCGGTGTCTATATAAACCGGAGGGTTTAGTCTGTAGGACAACAACAATCATAATCATAGGCTAGCTTCTAGGGTTTAGGCTCTATGATCTTGTGGTATATCAACTCTTGTAATACTCATATCATCAAGATCAATCAAGCAGGAAGTAGGGTATTACCTCCATCGAGAGGGCCCGAACCTGGGTAAACATCGTGTCCCCAGCCTCCTGTACCATTAGCCTCAGATGCATAGTTCGGGACCCCCTACTCGAGATCCACCGGTTTTGACACCGACATTGGTGCTTTCATTGAGAGTTCCATTGTGTCGTCGCAACAAGGCTTGATGGCTCCTTCAATCATCTTCAATGACGCAGTCCAAGGGGAGGTTTTTCCTCCCGAACAGATCTTCGTATTTGGCGGCTTCGCACTGCGGGACAACTCGCTTGGCCACCTAGAGCAGATCGACAGCTACGCCCCTGGCCACCAGGTCAGGTTCGGGAACCTAAACTACACTGCCGACATCCGCGGAGACTTGATCTTCAGCGGATTCGAGCCCACAACAGGTGCGCCGGACAGTCCCGATGAGCATGACCTAGATCTTCCATCGGACAATACTCGGGTTATCGTGCCTGCGGCTGCTCCGGGACATAATCCGAAGCAGACTGTGCCATCCGAGGACGGGTGGATGGACCCCGACATGGAGGAAGCGCACTCATCAGCCTTGGAGCCGAACACTCCTCCCACCTCCTATGAGGTCGGTACCCTTGGACCCTCGGACTCATCTCCGGCTAGAGGATCCGAACCGTGTGTGCCCATGCCTATCGAATCTGATTGGGCACCGGTCATGGAGTTCACCTCCGCAGATGTTTTTCAGCGCTCGCCCTTGGGCGATGTGCTAAACTCATTAAGGTCTCTCTCTCTCTTTGTCAGGAGACTCTTGGTCGAACTATGTCCGGCTCGAGTGGGAAGCGGACGACGAAGAAATTCGGCACCCACCCACCACCCACTTAATAGCTACTGTCGATGACCTAACCAACGTGCTTGACTTTGACTATGAAGACATCGACGGTATGGACGACGATGCAGGAGACAAACAGGAACCTCCACCTATCGGGCGCTGGACAGCCACCTCATCATATGACATATATATGGTGGACACCCCCAAAGCAAGCGATGGCGATGAGGCGACGAAGGATAAACCCCCGGAGAAGCAATCTAGGCACCGGAGCCATAGACGCCGCTCCAAGCCCCGCCATGGCAAAAATAATGATACCGGCACAATAGATGACAATAGTCCGGATGGTGCCGAAGACGAAAACAATCCTGCCGAGCCAGGCTTCGAGCAGGAAGAGGGGCAAATCATCCCTAAGGAGCAGGCAACAAATGGAGAATCAGAGGGTGATAATTACATGCCTCTCTCCGAAGACGAGGTGAGCCTTGACGATGACAAATTCATCGTGCATGAGGATCCCGTCGAGCAGGAGCGCTTCAAGCACCGGCTTATGGCCACTGCAAAAAGCCTGAAGAAAAAGCAGCGACAGCTTCAAGCTAATCAAGATCTACTAACTGATAGATGGACCGAGGTCCTGGCTGTTGGAAATATGCCCTAGAGGCACTAATAAAATGGTTATTATTATATTTCTTTGTTCATGATAATTGTCTATTGTTCATGCTATAATTGTACTAACTGGAAACCGTAATACATGTGTGAATACATAGACCAGAACATGTCCCTAGTGAGCCTCTAGTTGACTAGCTTGTTGATCAAAGATGGTTATGGTTTCCTGACCATGGACATAGGATGTCATTGATAACGGGATCACATCATTAGGAGAATGATGTGATGAACAAGACGCAATCCTAAGCATAGCACAAGATCGTATAGTTTGTTTACTAAGAGCTTTTCTAATGTCAAGTATCATTTCCTTAGACAATGAGATTGTGCAACTCCCGGGTACCGTAGGAATGCTTTGGCTGTACCAAACGTCACAACGTAACTGGATGGCTATAAAGGTGCACTACAGGTATCTCCGAAAGTGTTTGTTGGGTTGGCACGAATTGAGATTGGGATTTGTCACTCCGTATGACGGAGAGGTATCTCTGGGCCCACTCGGCAATGCATCATCATAATGAGCTCAATGTGACTAAGTAGTTAGTCACGGGATCGTGCATTACGAAATGAGTAAAGTGACTTGCTGGTAACAAGATTGAACGAGGTATTGGGATACCGACGATCGAATCTCGGGCAAGTAACATACCGATTGACAAAGGGAATTGTATACGGGATTGCTTGAATCCTCGACATTGTGGTTCATCCGATGAGATCATCATGGAACATGTGGGAGCCAACATGGGTATCCAGATCCTGATGTTGGTTATTGGTCGGAGAGATGTCTCGGTCATGTTTGCATGGTTCCCGAACCCGTAGGGTCTACACAGTTAAGGTTCGGTGACGCTAGAGATGTTACGGGAAATAGTATGTGGTTACCAAAGGTTGTTCGGAGTCTCAGATGAGATCCCGGACATGATGAGGAGCTCCGAAATGGTTCGGAGGTGAAGATCGGCATATTGGACGAAGGGTATTGGATTTCGGAATTGTTCCGGGGGTACCATGTGATGACCAGCGTGTCCGAAAGGGGTTTCGGAGGCCCCGACAAGTGTTGGGGGGCTTATGGGCCAAGGGGAGGGGGCACATCAGCCCACTAAGGGGCTGAGCGCCCCTCCCACCCTATCTCACGTAACCTGGATAGGTAGGGACGCCACCCCTAGGGCAGCCTCCCCTCCCGTCTTGTGGGCAAGTTTCCTAGGGGGTGGGGCGCCCAAACCATCTAGGGTTTCCCCTGGCCGCCACCCCCTCTTCTAGATCCATCTAGAGGGGCCGACCCCCTCTCCCCTTCCCCCTATATATAGTGAGGGGGTGGGAGGGTAGGCACACCCTTCCCCTGGCGTAGCCCTCACCCTCCTCCAACACCTCCTCCTCCTCCGTAGTGCTTAGTGAAGCTCTGCCGGAGAACCACGAGCTCCATCACCACCACACCGTCGTGCTTCTGGAGTTTTCCCTCAACTTCTCCTCTCCCCTTGCTGGATCAAGAAGGAGGAGACGTTCCCGGGATGTACGTGTGTTGAACGCGGAGGCGCCGTCCGTTCGGCGCTTAGGTCAGAATCGACCACCATCTGAATCGCTGCGTGTACGACTCCACCAACCGCGTTCTTGTAACGCTTCCGCATCATGATCTTCAAGGGTATGAAGATACACTCATCCTCTCCCTCTCTTGTTGCTAGAATCTCCATAGATTGATCTTGGTGACACGTAGGAAATTTTTGAATTATTGCTACGTTCCCCAACAGTGGCATCATGAGCTAGGTCTATGCGTAGATTTATGCACGAGTAGAACACAAGTAGTTGTGGGCGTTGGTTTGTTCAATATGCTTACCGCTACTAGTCTTATCTTGATTTGGCGGTATTGTGGGATGAAGTGGCCCGGACCAACCTTACACGTACGCTTACGTGAGACAGGTTCCACCGACTGACATGCACTTGTTGCATAAAGGTGGTTAGCGGGTGCCAGTCTTTCCCACTTTAGTCAGATCGGATTCGATGAAAAGGGTCCTTATGAAGGGTAAATATCAATTGGCATATCACCGTTGTGGCTTTTGCGTAGGTAAGAAACGTTCTTGCTAGAAACCCATAGCAGCCACGTAAAACATGCAACAACAATTAGAGGACATCTAACTTGTTTTTGCAGGGTATGCTCTGTGATGTGATATGGCTAAAAGAATGTGATGAATGATATGTGATGTATGAGATTGATCATGTTCTTGTAATAGGAATCACGACTTGCATGTCGATGAGTATGACAACCGGTAGGAGCCATAGGAGTTGTCTTAATTTATTGTATGACCTGCGTGTCAATCAGAACGCCATGTAATTACTTTAGTTTATTGCTAACTGTTAGCCATAGTAGTAGAAGTAATAGTTGGCGAGACAACTTCATGAAGACACGATGATGGAGATCATGATCATGGAGATCATGGTGTCATGCCGGTGACGAAGGTGATCATGCCGCGCCTCAAAGATGGAGATCAAAGGCGCAAGATGATATTGGACATATCATGTCACTCTATGATTTGCATGTGATGTTTGTCATGTTTACATCTTATTTTCTTAGAACGACGGTAGCATAAATAAGATGATCCCTCATAAAATTTCAAGAAAGTGTCCCCCCTAACTGTGCACCGTTGCGAAAGTTCGTTGTTTCGAAGCACCACGTGATGATCGGGTGTGATAGATCCTAACATTCGCATACAACAGGTGTAAGCCAGATTTACACATGCAAAACACTTAGGTTGACTTGACAAGCCTAGCATGTACAGACATGGCCTCGGAACACAAGAGACCGAAAGGTCGAACATGAGTCATATAGTGGATATGATCAACATGAAGATGTTCACCGATGATGACTAGTCCGTCTCACGTGATGATCAGACACGGCCTAGTTGACTCGGATCATGTATCACTTAGATGACTAGAGGGATGTCTATCTGAGTGGGAGTTCATTAAATAATTTGATTAGATGAACTTAATTATCATGAATATAGTCAAAAGGTCTTTGCAAATTATGCTGTAGCTCACGTTTTGGTTCCACTGTTATGTTCCTAGAGAAAATTTAGTTGAGAGTTGATAGTAGCAAATTGTGCGGACTAGGTCCGTAAACTGAGGATTGACCTCATTACTGCACAGAAGGCTTATGTCCTTAATGCACCGCTCAGTCTGCTGTACCTCGAGCGTCGTCTGTGGATGTTGCGAACATCTGACATGCACATTTTGATGACTACGTGATAGTTCAGTGCGTAATGTTAAACGGTTTAGAATTGAGGCACCGAAGACATTTTTAAAATGTCACAGAACATATGAGATGTTCCAAAGACTGAAATTGGGATTTCAAACTAGTGCCCACATTGAGAGGTATGAGACCTCTGACAAGTTTCTTGAGCCTGCAAACTAAGGGAGAAAATCTCAATCGTTGAGCATGTGCTCAGATTGTCTGAGTACTACAATCGCTTGAATCAAGTGGGAGTTAATCTTCCAAATGAGACAGTGATAGTTCTCCGTAGTCACTGCCACCAAGCTATTAGAGCTTCGTGATGAACTATAACATATCAGGGATAGACATGATGATCCTTGAGGAATTCACGATGTTTGACACCACGAAAGTAGAAATCAAGTAGGAGCATCAATTGTTGATGGTTAGTAAAACCACTAGTTTTCAAGAAGGGCAAGGGAAAGAAGGGATACTTCATGAAACAACAAATCAGTTGCTGCTCTAGTGAAGAAACCAAGGTTGAACCCAAACCCGAGACTAAATGCTTCTGAAATGAGGGGAACGGTCACTGAAGCAGAACTACCCTAGATACTTGGTAGATGAGAAGGCTAGCAAGGTCGACAGAAGTATATTGGATATACATTATATTAATGTGTACTTCACTAGTACTCCTAGTAGCACCAGGGTATTAGATACCGGTTCGGTTGCTAAGTGTTAGTAACTCCAAATAAAAGCTGCAGAATAAACAGAGACTAGCTAAAGGTGACATGACGATATGTGTTGGAAGTGTTTCCAAGGTTGATGTGATCAAGCATCGCATGCTCCCTCTACCATCGAGATTGGTGTTAAACCTAAATGATTGTTATTTGGTGTTTGCGTTGAGCATAGACATGATTGGATTATGTTTATCGCAATACAGTTATTCATTTAAGGAGAATAATGGTTACTCTGTTTATTTGAATAATACCTTCAATGCTCTTGCACCTAAAATGAATGGTTTATTGAATCTCAACCGTACTGATACACAAGTTCATGCCAAAAGATATAAGATAGTAATGATAGTACCACATACTTGTGGCACTGCCGTTTGAGTCATGTTGGTATAAAATGCATGAAGAAGCTCCATGTTGATGGATCTTTGGACTCGCTTGTTTTTGAAAAGATTGAGACATGCGAACCATGACTATTGGTATATATGCATGACGAAACTCCATACAAATGGATCGTTTGGACTCACTTGATTTTGAATCACTTGAGACATGCCAATCATACCACATGGGCAAGATGACTTAAAGGCCTTGTTTTTAGTGAGATGGAACAAGAGAGCAACTTGTTGGAAGTAATACATTTGATGTGTGCAATCCAATGAGTGCCGAGGCACGCAGTGAATATCGTTATGCTCTTACTTCACAAATGATTTGAGTAGATGCTGAGTATATTTACTTGATGAAACACGAGTCTGAATTATTGAAAGGTTCAAGCAATTTCAGAGTGAAGTTGAAGATCATCGTGGCAAGAGGATAAAATGTCTATGATATGATCATAGAGATGAATATCTAAGTTACGAGTTTGGTACACAATTAGGACCTTGTGGAAATTGTTTCATAACTAATACCACCTGGAACACCATAGTGTGATGGTGTGTCCGAACATCATAAATGCACCCTATTGGATATGGTGCATACCATGATGTCTCTTATCGAACTACCACTATCGTTTATGGGTTAGGCATTAGAGACAACCGCATTCATGTTAAATAGGGCACCACGTAATTCCGTTGAGATGACACCGTATGAACTATGGTTTAGAGAAACCTAAGCTGTCATTTCTTAAAAATTTTGGGGCTGTGACGCTTATGTGAAAAGTTTTGCCTGATGAGCTCGAACCCAAAGCGGATAAAAAGCATCTTCATAGGACACCCAAAAACAGTTGGGTATACCTCCTAATTCAGATCCGAAAGCAAAAGTGATTGTTTCCAGAAACGGGTCCTTTCTCGAGGAAAAGTTTCTCTTGAAAGAATTGTGTAGGAGGATGGTGGAGACTTGATGAGGTTATTGAACCATCACTTCAACTAGTGTGTAGCAGCGCACAGGAAGTTGTTCCTATGGCGCCTACACCAATTGAAGTGGAAGCTGATGATAGTGATCATGAAACTTCAGATCAAGTCACTACCAAACCTCATAGGTCGACAAGGATGCGTACTACTTTAGAGTGGTATGTAATCCTATCTTAGAGGTCATGTTTCTAGACAACAATGAACCTATGAGCTATGGAGAAGCGATGGTGGGCCCGGATTCCAACGAATGGCTCGAGGCCATAAAATCCGAGAGAGGATCCATGTATGAAAACAAAGTATAGACTTTGGAAGAACTACTCGATGGTCGTAAGGCTGTTGAGTACAGATGGATTTTAAAAGGAAGACGGACAATGATGGTAAGTGTCACCATTAAGAAAGATCAAGTTGTCGCTATTATGTTTTCCGACAAGTTCAAGGAGTTGACTACGATGAGACTTTCTCACTCGTAGTGATGCTAAGAGTCTATTGGAATTATATTAGCAGTTACTGCATTATTTATGAAATCTTGCAGATAGGATGTCAAAAACATTGTTTCCTCGACGATTTTCTTGAGGAAAGGTTGTATGTGATACAACCAGAAGGTTTTGTCAATCCTGAAAGATGCTAACAAGTATGCAAAGCTCTAGTAATCCTTCTAAGGACTGGAGTAAGCATCTTGGAGATGGAATATACGCTTTGAAGAGATGATCAAAGATTTTGGGTTTATACAAAGTTTATGAGAAACTTGTATTTCCAAAAAGTGAGTGGGAGCACTACAGAATTTCTGATGAGGATATGTTGTTGACATATTGTTGATCAAAAATGATGTAGAATTTCTGGAAATCATATATGGTTGTTTGAAAAGTGTTTTTCAATGGAAAACCTGTATTAATCTACTTGAACATTGAGCATCAAGATCTATAAGAATAGATCAAAACGCTTAATAGTACTTTCAAATGAATACATACTGTGACAAGATTTTGAAGGAGTTCAAAATAGATCAGCAAAGTAGGAGTTCTTGGCTGTGTTATAAGATGTGAGTATTGAGTAAGACTCAAGACCTGACCACGGCAGAAGAGAGAGAAAGGACGAAGGTCGTCCCCTATGCTTTAGACGTAGGCTCTACAGTATGCTATGCTGTGTACCGCACCCAAAGTGTGCCTTGCCATGAGTCAGTCAACAGGTACAAGTGTGATCCAAGAATGGATCACAGGACAGCGGTCAAGGTTATCCTTAGTAACTAGTGGACTAAGGAATTTTCTCGATTATGGAGGTGGTAAAAGAGTTCGTCGTAAAGGGTTACACCGATGCAAACTTTGACACTAATCTGGATGACTCTGAGTAGTAGACCGGATTCGTATAGTAGAGCAGTTATTTGGAATAGTTCCAAATAGGGCATGGTAGCTGCATCTAGGAGATGACATAGAGATTTGTAAAGCACACACTGATCTGAAAGATTCAGACCCGTTGACTAATAACCTCTCTCACAAGCGAGATATGATCAAACCCAATGGGTGTTGGATTCATTACAATCACATAGTGATGTGAACTAGATTATTGACTCTAGTGCAAGTGGGAGACTGTTGGAAATATGCCCTAGAGGCACTAATAAAATGGTTATTATTATATTTCCTTGTTCATGATAATTGTCTATTGTTCATGCTATAATTATGTTAACTGGAAACCGTAATACATGTGTGAATACATAGACCACAACATGTCCCTAGTGAGCCTCTAGTTGACTAGCTCGTTGATCAATAGATGGTCATGGTTTCCTGACCATGGACATAGGATGTCATTGATAACGGGATCACATCATTAGGAAAATGATGTGATGGACAAGACCCAATCCTAAGCATAGCACAAGATCGTATAGTTCGTTTGCTAAGAGCTTTTCTAATGTCAAGTATCATTTCCTTAGACCATGAGATTGTGCAACTCCTGGATACCGTAGGAATGCTTTGGGTGTATCAAACATCACAACGTAACTGGGTGGCTATAAAGGTGCACTGCAGGTATCTCCGAAAGTGTTTGTTGGGTTGGCACGAATTGAGATTGGGATTTGTCACTCCGTATGACGGAGAGGTATCTCTTGGCCCACTCGGTAATGCATCATCATAATGAGGTCAATGTGACTAAGTAGTTAGTCACAGGATCATGCATTACGGAACGAGTAAAGTGACTTG